>NC_083421.1:4889398-4960532 GCF_020745735.1 Hemiscyllium ocellatum | reverse complement strand
GGTGTGGGGGTTAAGAGGGGTGTGCCGGGGGGCGCTAGAGGGTGGGGGAGGGGGCGGGAGGGGTGGAGAGAGGGGGAGAGAGTAGGGGAGAGACAGAAGGAGAGTGCTGGCTGTGTCATTTCATCGTCTGTGAAACACATTAAGACCGGCGAAGTCCCTCATCCTGATAACGTTCTGGTCAGGACTCCAGTCACTAATTTGCTGCCAGGTTCTGATAAATAACCAAAACCACAACAGGAGTTGCACTTGCAGAGAATAAGGGAGCCACGGTTACATCAACATCAGAACACGAGGAGGCTATTTAGCTTCGTGAGCCTATTCCACCATTCACCCAAATCATGGTCATCTTCATCATCATGACAAATCCCTGTCTTTGTCCCATAATCCTTCAGCATTTTCATTCCAAATCTACCAACCTCAGATTTGAAATTTGCAAATAATTTCCAATCAATCGCTGTTTGTGGAACTTTATCAAACTTTATCCATTTCTGTGTATAAATGTGTTCCCCGTTATCACACCTCAATGTTCTGACTCGAACACTTTATCTGTTTAATCTTTCTTCTTAAGTTAAGCCTTGGAATCCAAGTATCACTTCAGTAAATCTACACTGCACTTCCCCTCAGAGGGATACTCTCCTTCAGCCATGGTGCCCAGCCCTGACAGCTTGGTCTAACTAGGTTCGGATTTGCTGAAGCATGACTTCTAATCCTTTGGTATCTCGTCTTCTGTCGAGATCAATGTCAACATTCCACCGGCCCCTTGGTCACTTTTCTGAACCTGTTTGAGACATTTTCGTGAACTATACAGCTGGATCAATCCCACGTAGTTTCTTTGGAGTCCACTCTCTCTATTTTCACAATCACAAAATATCCTATTTTGATCCAACCTCTCACTTGCCGACATAAACTCATCTGTCGTTGTTTTTTTTCATTTACTGAATCTATCAAGATTGCTTTCTAATGCTGTGCTTCCATCTACCTACACTTGGAATCGCTGTCATCTGCAGAGTGGCCCCAAATGTTGAATGTGGCTTTCCCTTCATTATGAATAGTGAATAATTAGGGCTCCAACATCGATCCGTGCAGGATATCACTAAACATATCCTTCCAGTTAGAATACCTCTTACTATCTGCACAAATGTCTCTTGTTCAAATCAAATTCCTCTGCAAAAATATCTTTTGCATCTTATTACCTTTAATGAACAGTAGAAAGGTGTAAATTCAGGGACATTCTTCACAGTCAAATTTGCCTTGTGTTTATCTGATTGGGGGAGCAAGGAATCCCAATAAATATTAATCGTTGTCTTCACTATATGGGAACTCGATCACAAAGATTAACAATGTCAAGTATTTATTCTCCTTCATGATTTATAAACTCTGGGCACATTGTGACCGAGTGGTACTCGCTTTTTTTTCAGAAACACAGGCCCTGCCCAACTGTTGGCTCACACTTGTTACACCATATGGTCCTCGTCCTCTCCATCTGAATCTCATGGCAAGATACCTCGAACATGGAGAGGAGCAACTATTCCAAGCACTGAGATCCCACTAATTGGTAACACCACTCACCCTAATCCATAAGAGAAGCCGACTGGTCCCGCACTATGTCCTCATCTGAACCATCCTGCTGGCTGCGTTCCTTCCCCATATGAAAGTGGTGTTGGCTCTCTGGTGGCAGAAGGGAACGGAAGGATTTCTCTTCAATCTCATCTTTAGTCATTGGCTCGTCAAACTTATGGGAGTATTCAGTGGCAACAGAAGCAGAGGCTGTAGAGACAATAAATGATTGACATTGTTCTTTGTTATTTTCCATTGCTCACTGAAAGGTTTAGAACTTGAACTTGAAGTTAAGGGCTGAGCTAGAATCCTTGGATTAACTATCTGCTCAAGGAGCAGAGTGGGGTTACAATTATTGATTCAACACAACTTTGATATTGAATCATACATTGTTTAAGTTTCCTTGTGCACAACCACAGATCCAGGGAAACACAAGGAACTTGGATTGAATAGGTTAAGCTCATGACTGAATAAAGGAATCTTGAATTAAAGCAGTGCAAGACATGTGCCTATTTGACCCACATATCCTTTGGGTAGGGAAGGAGTGCTAACGTAGCAAAAGATTTGATTGATTCAAATCATCTAACTGAAGAGACACATTTCCCTGCTTAAGTCATGAGATCATTGGAAGGACAAAACATCATTTCTGGTTAAAGAATTCACCTTTCTCACCAGGTAATGAAGGCACACTGTCTCTGCAGATTGAGTCGTTGGCCACTGTTTGAACCACCTCCTCAGTAGAGCTATTTCCCTTTTGTGTGGCCAGAGGTTCTGCTTTTCTCCAAGAATGGTAAGGGTGAGCTGTCTTGTTTCCTGCTGCCGCTGCTGCTCCTATAGAAATGTCACAGAACAACACAGATGCATAGTTTCAGGACACAAAAACAGGTTCTCAGTATCTGTGATTTACACAGGCTTCCTTCTCAACCTAAACCCATCAACATAGTTTTCTTTGATTTCTTGTATTCCAAGCTCCTCCTTGAATTCATCTGTTATTTGCTTCAATTATTCCTGATGAAGTAAGTTCTACATTCAAACCCCTTTTTGGTAAAGACTTTGTCGCCCTCTGCAAATTCCCCGTGAGATTTAATAGTGATTACAATTATATCCACAGATCCAGTGGATTCTGACATTCACAAGCAGAAACATCTTTTCCATGTCTACCCGATCAAACGTAACTGGACCATGTCACTCTTTTACAATGAGACAAGACTGTCCAATCTTACTTGATGAATTCAAATTCAGTTTGAATATAATTCCAGTAACTATTCTTTATCTTCCCTACTGCCTCTACATCCATATTACAATATGAAGATCGGAACTGTTTGCAGTGCTCCAAGGGTGATCTGTCCATGGTTCTACACATATCGAACACATTTCCATTCTGTCGTCCCAGAAATAAACCCATGATCTACTTTTCTATTTAACCTCACAAACTGGTGCCATTTGCTGCCAGTGACTCATTGCTATCTCCAGATCCCTCTGCCTTATTTAAGGACATATTCCCAAAGAGGAATTGGTCTCTTTATTCTTTTGACCACAGTGTACTATCTCACACATGGGTGGAGGTTAATCTTCCACAGCTTTGACTGCAATATTCCCTTAACCAAATCTTCCCAACAGTAAGTCTTCCTAAAAACAAAACGCCAACATATTAATGTACTTAATCTCGTCAACTATTTCTTATTTGAAAAACACTAATTGTCGAGCTCAGTTTTGAACAAGCATCCTCTGCCACAGTTATCAAAATGCCACAAGCTGAACGACAACCACTATTTACATTCATATTCATTGCAGCCTAAGAATGAGAGGTGGTATCATTGAGGGTCTATAAAATGGTCAAGGGATTGACCAAGTAGAGGCAGAGAAGATGATTCAATCTACAATGAGTCGTCCTAAGTTTACAATGAAGGGAAAGTTGGAGGAATTACTTCTCTCAGAGGATGGTGAACCTGGGGAATTCCCTATCTCAGAACACTGTGGATTCTGGGACATGAAGTAAATTTAAATAAGAGACACACAGACTTTTAATCAGTAATGGGTTGAAGAGTTAAGGAGGGCTGGCAGGAAAGTGGTGTTCAGGCCAAGATGAGATTCACAATCAAGCTGCCTAAATTTTAAACATGAACACTTCTTAACAGTTCACTCGATCCTAACGAAATATTTTGTGCAAAACAAATCACATGATACATAGTTATTCAGAGAACAAAACAAGTTTGTTCATTGAAGAACCCAGAGGAAAAGGTGATGAAACAATGTGAGTTTGATATACCTCAGTCATCATTTCAAGTGCATTCTCTGCATAAATTCTCCTTTTCCTCCTCGAAGTATTCAACTTCTTGAATAATTGAGAGAATGAAGTCACAGTTGTACAATACATAAATCAGACCCTTCAGTCCAACTTGCCCATGCTGACCAGATATCCTAAATTAATCTAGTCCCATTTGCCAGCATTTGTTCCATATCCATCTTAGACCATAAGACCATAAGACGTAGGAGTGGAAGTAAGGCCATTCGGCCCATCGAGTCCACTCCGCCATTCAATCATGGCTGATGGGCATTTCAACTCCACTTACCAGCGTTCTCCCGTAGCCCTTAATTCCTCGAGGCAACAAGAATCTATCAATCTTAAACCCTTCCTACTGATTATCAGTTTATTTTACTTTATCAGCACTTGAAATACTGACTTTTTTTCTCCTAACATTGGTGAAAGAAACATAACTTCATTCATCCAAATTAATTTTGTAATCTTTCACAAAGAAACAAGTGAGAACAACATATAGCTGAGTGCAAACCAAAATACTGCAGCTGCACGATATCTGGGAACACTCTAAAGGTGAGGCACTGATACTTTGGTGTAACCTGCAGTCTGGCCAAATTGCAGCAAAATGCTGTTCAATTTTATCTGCAAACTATTGAATAAAATCCTCCTTGCACAATAATGAGGCAGCATTTTGGGATGTCATTTTTAAAACATATTATTTTCAAAGTTACTCACAATTAAGAGTGATCACTTGGTGCTGTCTGCATAACACAGTACGAAAAGGAATTAACAGTAAAAAACACAATAACCCAAATTCAGAGTCACAAATTCATTGATGTTGCATGGGTCCAGCATTTACAAGTAATCAATTTTTAAAATAACTACAGATACATTTACTAACTATATTGGAGTACAGTCAAGTTTCTTATTGAACAGTGACAGGATTGGACAGAGTCCGCATGGATTTAAGAGAGGGGAATCATACTTAGCAAATCTACTGAAAGAATCTACAGAGTCGAATATTAAAGTAAGAAATAGCAGGACATTTAAAAAGCTTATCATTAAACATGGTAGTCTGGGTTTTGTGAAAGAGAAACTATATTTGACAAATTTGCGACAGTTCATTGAGGAGATAACTAGCAGGGCAATCCAATGATGTTCTGTATTTGGAATTTAAAAATGCAAATGATAAGGTGCTACATAAAAGTTAATTGCACAATTGAGGAGCTCATGGTATCGGGGTAATGTATTAGCATGGATTGAGGATTGGTTAACCACGCTGGCTGTTGCTGAGTCCTCACTTGCAGTGCTGTATACAATGTTAGCTCCATATTTAATAAAGGATAAACCAACATCGGAGACCATTCAAAAAAGATTCACTTAGCTGCTTCGAGCATGAAAGGGTTGACCTATCAAGAATAGATAAGCAGGGGTGATCTTATGGAAACAAGATTCTGAGGAGCTTGATAGGGTGGATGTTGACTAGATCTTCCAGCACCAGTGAAGTCTCAAACCAGGGGACATTACAGAGGGGAACATTCATTTTAGAAAAAGTCAAGATTTTTTTTCTCTCAGTGAATGGCTAGAATTTTCTCACCCAAACTTTAGTGGAAGTTAAATGTGGGAGGGGAATGGTTGGGTTACTCTTCGGAGGGTTGTTCTGGCTTGTTGGGCTGAAGGGCCTGTTTCCACACAGTAGGGAATCTATGATTCTATCTCAAATTATTTTAAAAGAGGGCAGATAGATTTTTGAAATATTGAGCAGTTGAGGGCTATGCGGATCAAGCATAAAAGAGGTGTTGAGGTCTGGGTTGGCCCAGCCATGATCTGATAGAATGGGGGAACAAGCTGAAAGGGATGAATTGCCTACTCCTGCTCCGATTCCTTGAGGCTCCATTTCATTTTTTTTTTGTCTCCAAAGAAGAGCGTAATACAATGTGCTAAAGATTTTAGATGTTGTGAAAATGGGGTGTTTTTGTACTGATTCAGATAGCATTGATTCATCAATCACAGCTATACAGTCATGAGTAGGAAGGCAATTCCCTCCATGAATAAAGGAAATCTACTGCAGAGCTCACGCAAAGGGAATTCTTACCCTCAGTAAACTCTCAACCCACCCTACCTCTTGCAAAAATGCCATCCCGTTTTCCAATTCCTCCGCCTCCGACGTATCTGCTCCCAGGAGGACCAGTTCCACCAGAGAACACACCAGATGGCCTCCTTCTTTAGAGACCGCAATTTCCCTTCCCCCGTGGTTAAAAATGCCCTCCAACGCATCTCGTCCACATTCCACACCTCCGCCCTCCACACCCCACCCCTCCAACTGTAACAAGGACAGAACGCCCCTGGGGCTCACCTTCCACCCTATAAACCTTCGCATAAACCAAATCATCTACCGACATTTCTGCCACCTCCAAAAAGACCCCCCCCCCCCACCAGGGATATATATTCCCTCCCCACCCCTTCCCGCCTTCTGCAAAGACCGTTCCCTCCGTGACTAACTGGTCAGTTCCACGCCCCCTACAACCCACCCTCCATCCTGGCACTTTCCCCTGCCACCACAGGAACTGTAAAACCTGTGCCCACACCTCCTCCCTCACCTCTATCCAAGGCCCTAAAGGAGCCTTCCACATCCATCAAATTTTACCTGCACATCCACTAATTTCATTTATTGTATCCGTTGCTCCCGATGTGGTCTCCTCTACACTGGGGAGACTGGGGGCGCCTCCTAGCAGAGCGCTTCAGGGAACATCTCCGGGACACCCCCACCAATCCACCACACTGCCCGTGGCCCAACATTTCAACTCCCCCTCCCACTCTGCCGAGGACATGGAGGTCCTGGGCCTCCTTCACCGCCGCTCCCTCACCACCAGACGCCTGGAGGAAGAACGCCTCATCTTCCGCCTCAGAACACTTCAACCCCAGGGCATCAATGTGGACTTCAACAGTTTCCTCATTTCCCCTTCCCCCACCTCACCCTAGTTCAAACTTCCAGCTCAGCACTGTCCCCATGACTTGTCCGGACTTGCCCTACCTGCCTGTCTTCTTTCCACCTATCCACTCCACCCTCTCCTCCCTGACCTGTCACCTTCATCCTCTCCCCCACTCACCCATTGGACTCTATGCTACTTTCTCCCCACCCTCCTCTCGCTTATCTCTCCACGCTTCAGGCTCACTGCCTTTATTCCTGATGAAGGGCTTTTTCTCTGCCCTTTGGATGCTGCATGAACTGCTGTGCTCTTCCAGCACCACTGACCCAGAATCTGGGTTCCAGCATCTGCAGTCATTGTTGTTACCTCTCCCATCACATGACCCAACATCTCAGCACAAGCAGGACACACTGCGCATGCTCCAGCCAACAGTGACCCCGGGTGATTGATGTCAGCACCGGACCAATGAAAGGACGGTGGGCGGAGCTGGAGGACCTAGCGGGAGGTTAGTCCTCCAACCAATCACAGTGAATGAAGGGCGGAGCTAACGTAAACCATGTGATCACCCTCGCGCCTGACTCAGAGTCGCTGTAATGAATGCTCGGGAAGTTATGGAGAAAGGATACGGTAAGGAAAGAAATAAACAGGGAAACGGGACAAAAACTGTGTTGCTATGAGCGGAGAGGTTTTACAAACAAATTGTGCATGTCGGAAAACACAAATTTGAACGTCCCAGTCCCGTGTTTGCAGTAAATGGGGAATTGCCTCAGCGGCTGCAGGCCTGAGTGAGCGCCGCCATCTTTATTCGGGACAACGATTCACTGGACACGTGCGGAGCCGCCATCTTTGTAGGGGGCAAGGTGCAGCCAGGCGCATGTGCAGCCTCTCTCTGGTACAGAGTCATTGTGATGACAGCAGCCAATCCTGCTCTGATTCACCTCTGGGCTCCCTCAGGACCACTTTGTCAATGTCCAGCTTCCTCAGTCTCCAACCATGGGGGTATGTTTGGTCTGTTTATACTGTATTATTACTTTTATAGACCCTTTGTAAATGAGTTTTTCACTGTGGCCCAGTCCCTGACCATGTGCTGCTCTATTATCAGATTACTTTTATCTTGAATATTTTTGACAGTCAAGAATTCTTTTTTCCAATAAGCAAGTGTATTTTCCTTCCATTTCTGACTATCAAGTTCTGCACCATTTTCATTCCCTGTAATTCATTTTGCACTCCCTGAAACATCAACTGTGTTTCTCCTTCCACAGATCCCAGTGATTAATGCCAAAGCCCTGTTGCCTGGGGAGAGGGTGATGTTTGACTTTCTTGTACAGCTGCAGTTTGTGTGGTGAAGGTGCTCCCACAATGTGGTTGGGTAAGAGACATTACAGATTATTCATTACAGCAACAGTGATGATTTGAAGATAATGTCCAAATCAAGAACAGTTTGTAGTTTTATTATCATGCTTTCACAAAAATATTATTGAGGACTTTAGATATGAGGCCAGAGATGGAGATATTTGGTCAGGTGACCAAAAGCATTGCCAAAAAGTAGGTTTTGAGGGATGTCTTAAAAGTGGAAAGCAGACCTGTGAGGTTTTGTCTGCAAATTCCAGACCATGTTGCTTTAGCAACTGTAGAATCAGCCAAACAATTGAAGTAATGAATTAACAAATCATTGGGAGTCTCGAAGAAAATGGGTTGTCGAGGTCTCAAAGGATGTGTGGTGAAGGGAGCTAGGGATGATCACAGCCAGGAATTATATGAAGAGTGAGTTTTCTAAATTGTTGTTGCTTATGAATAGGAGCCTTTTGATGGATCAACATGTTTTGGGAGAAGTGAGCACATGGGTGACAGTTTTCAATTTTTCTTGAGATTACAGAGAGGTTGAATTTGGGAGGCTGGCTAGGAGTGTGTTTGGATAATTAAGTCTGGAGATAACACACGATGGATGAGAGTTTCAGTATATGAGCTGAGACAAGGGTAGAATCAGCTAGAAATAGTGGTGTTGGAGTGGGACTGGGCTGTCACCCTCACCTCACCTCTGGGATTCAGCTGGTTGTCAGGTTGTGAATCAGGGCGGTAATACAATCGGGAGCTGAGTGGCCCTGGTGGAGCCTAAAATGAGTGTCACTCAGCTGGCTGTTGCTGAGCAGCTGCTGCTTGGTCGTCCTGCTAATGACTACTTCCATCACTTTACTGCTGATCGAGTTGGACTGATGGAGGGAAATTGCCTGGATTGGATTTGCCCTGTGTTTTTATTTGAACATCCCTGGGCAATGTTCCACATTGTTGGTAGATTCCAGTGCTGGAGCGGTACGTGGCTTGGTGGGTGGCAAGTTCTGGAGCACAAGCTATCAGTATTATTGCCAGAATGTTAGCAGGACCCAAAGCCTTTACACTACTTAACCATTTTGTTGATATTATTCAAACTAAATCGAACTGGCTTAAAGCTCACATCTGTGATGTTAGGAACTGATGGAGAATGCTGTCATCTTATCTTTTGCATGGATGTGTGAAACCCCTCCATCAGTAAGGGTGGGGATATCTGTAGTGCTTCCTGCAACTAGTTGTTTAATTGTCCATTACCATTCACAACTGGGTGTGGCAGAACTGCAGAGCCCTGATCCACTCCATTGGTTGTGGGATCACTTAGCTCTGTTGCTTGCTGCTGATGCTGTTTGATATGCAGATAGTCCTGCTTGGTAGCTTCACCAGGTTGGCACTTCATTTTTAGGTATGCCTGGTGCTGCTCAAGGCATGCCCTCCTTTCCTGTCCATTGTGATGGGTGAGTGCGCGATGTACAAACCATGAGATTACAGATTGTGCTGGAGTACAGTTCTGCTGCTGTTGTTATCCCACAGTGCCTCAGAGAGATCCAGTTTGAGTTCCTACATCTGTCCCATTTAGCACGGTGATAGTAGCACTCAGCACAAGGGAGGTTTTCTCAACTTTATGGCGAGGCTTTGTCTCCAAAAGGACTGTGGGATGGTCGCTCTTACCGATACTGTCATGGACAGATGCATTTGCAGCTGGTAGATTCATAACGATAAGATGTAGTATCTTGTTCCCTCACCACCTGCTGCAAACCCCATTTGAACAGTTATGTCCTTGAGGACTGAGACAGCTCAGTCTGAGCTACTCTCTCAGCTACTGAGTTAGACTCACCTTCCCAGAAGTCCTTCGCTCCTACCTCGCACCTCTAATATTCCATGTCTTTTTTTCACTGGAGAAGGATGTGGAAGCTAGAGAGTTTGGAGAAATGAATAGTGATAACTTGAAAAGTGTCTGTTACAGAGGAGGAGTTTCAGGATGTCTTAAATTGCATCAAGGTGGATAAAGCCTTGGGACCTGATCAGGTGTATTCCAGAAATTTGTGGGAAGCTCGGGAAGTGATTGCTGGGCCCCTCCCTGACATATTGGTATTATCGTCCGTGACAGGTGAGGTGCTGGAAGACGGGTGCCATTCTTTTTTTTAAAAAAGGTGGTAACAAAAGGCCAAGGAACACGAGAACAGTGAGCCTGAAGTCAGTGGCAGGCAAGTTGTTGGAAGGGATTCTGAGGGACAGGATTTACATGTATTTGGAAAGACAAGGAATGATTAGAGAGTCAGCATGGCTTTGTGCGTGGGAAATTGTCGCTCTAACCTGATTGAGTTTTTTTTTGAAGAAGTGCTAGGAAGATTGATGAAGACAGACTGTGGACATTGTCTATATGGGCATTGAACAAGGTTCCACAGAGCAGACTGGTTAGCAAGGTTAGATAACATGGAATGCAGGGAGAACTATCTATTTGGATACAAAACAGGCTTGAAGGTAGGAGACAGTGGGTGGTGATGAAGGGTTGCTTTGTGGACTGGAAGTCTCTGAAAAGCAGTGTGCTGCAGGAATGGATATTGGGTCCTTAAATAAATGACTTGGATGTGAATATATGAGGTAGGTTTACAGAAAATACAAAATTGTAGGTGTAGTGGACAGTGAAGAAGGTTAGTTTAGAATACAACAGGATCTTGATCAGATGGGCCATTCGAGTGAGGAATGGCAGATGGAGTTCAATTTAGACAAATGTGAGCTGCTGCATTTTGGTAAGGCAAATCAGGACAGGACTTAATGTATTTAATGGTAAGTTCCTGGGGAGTGTTGCTGAAAAAAGAGGTACATTGTTCCTTGAATGTAGAGTCGCAGGTCGGCAGGTAGTGAAGGTGGTGTTTGGTTTGCTTATATTTATTGGTCAATGCATTGAATACAGAAGCTGGGACGTCATATTGTGGCTGGATAGGACATTTGACAATGAGAACCTTTTTCCACGTATGGAGTCAGCTATTACGAGGGGGCATAGCTTTAAATTAAGGGGAGGTAGGTATAGGACAGATGTTAGGGGTAGATTCTTTACTCAGCGAGTCGTGAGTTCATGGAATGCCCTGCCAGTAGCAGTGGTGGACTCTCCCTTTTTATGGGCATTTAAACGGGCATTGGATAGGCAAATGGAGGATAGTGGGCTCGTGTAGGTTAGGTGGGCTTGGGTCGGCGCAACATCGAGGGCCAAAGGGCCTGTACTGCGCTGTATTTTTCTATGTTCTTTGTTCTATGATAAAGCCATTTCAGGAATTCCGTTTTCAGTTCGAATGTTCCTGTTCTGAGAAGGATGTTGTGAAACTTGAAATGGTTCAGACAAGATTTACAAAGATTTGCTACAGTTGGAGGATTTGGGCTACACGGAGAGGCTAAATAGGCTGGGGTTAAATTCCCTTGAGAATCAAAGACTGAGAGGTGACGTTTGGGAGATTTATAAAATCACGAGGGGCGTGGATATGGTGAACAGCTGGGGTCTTTTTTTTCCCCAGGTTAGGTGAGTCCAAAACAAGACCACGTGGGTTTAAGTTGAGAGGGCAAAGATTTAAAAGGGATCAAAGGGGCAACGTTTTCAAGCTGAGTGTGGTGTGTGAATGGAATGAGCTGCCAGATGAAGTAGTGGAGACTGATACAATTACAACATTTAAAAGGCATCCGATTGTGTACGTGATTAGGAAGGGTTTTGAGGAATTCAGACCAATAGCTGGCAAGTGGGACTCCGTTAGTTTAGGATTCCTAGTTGGCATGGGCGAATTGGTCCATTGTTTCTGAGCTGTACATCTCAGCACAGATAATTCTTGGATCTGAGAAGGTTAAGCAGTGATTTCGACCAGGGGGAGATTTGTTTCTAGGATATTTTAATTTGCAGAGAGAGGGGAATTGTTAACAATGTCACAATATTAGTAACTACTTTAAGTTAAATGGAAAATAATGTGAATATGTGACCTATATTTTACTGAGTACATTCTGAGCATCTGGAACAGTCTGAACAGCGGGTGGACACAGATTCAGCAGGTGTTCTCAAACAGATTTGCAATTTTACTTTTACGGAAAGATTGGGAGGCTGTGGGTAAATGCGAGGGGAGTTGGGACGGATTTGCAGCATCTCCAGAGGGAGAGCACACAGCCTCAATGGGCTGAATAGCCCCCAGCCCCTGTGCTCTGTGATACTGCCCCATTCACTGTGAAGTATGAAGCTCATCCCAAGGCAGAGAGAGCGAGGAGCCCACCACTCACCTCACAATGGGGGATGGCTTGATTGACGGCAGCTCCAGACCAATGGGAGGAGAGTCTGTGTGGTCCTGCAGCCAATGGGAGTGAATGAGGGGTGTGGCCAGCAAGACGACACCTGTCCATGAGCTGTGCAGGTGCAGTGTCACTGGGTGGGGGTGGGAGAGACAGCAGGGACTGGGACAGAGGCTGTCGGACCTGAATTACAAACTCCCGGTAAATTAAAACCAAAAGAACTGCAGATGCTGTAAATCAGAAACAACAACCAGGAGGTTCTGGAGAAGCTCAGCAGGTCTGGCAGCATCTGTGACGAGAAATCAGAGTTAACGTTTCAGATCCGGTGTCCCATCCTCACAGCTGATGTTACTGTGAGAACAAATGTTGGTTTATATGCAGAAGGTAGGGTTTGGGGAGGATGTAAGGAGTAAAGGATAGGTAGGGATAGAGCGAGAAGAACGGTTGGATAAAGGAGTGGATAACGATCTGGCTGGGGGAGGGTGACTAGCTGTTAATGGAGACTATTAGTGGCAAACCATAGGTAGTGTGTAATGACAGGCTGTGAGAACAAGGCCTAGTGTGTGGGGTAGGGGGCTAGGACATGGGGTTGTTAAGCTATGGTTAACCACTAACTGTCTCCGTTGTAAGCTGTTCCCCACATACATCACTCCACGATTGGAGCTGCAGATGGGCGGCACAGTGGTTAGCACTGTTATATCACAGCGCCAGAGACCCGCGTTCAATTCCCACTTCAGGCAACTGTCTGTGTGGAGTTTGCACATTCTCCCCGTGTCTGTGTGGGTTTCATCCGGGTGCTCCGGTTTCCTCCCACAGTCCAAAAGTGTGCAGATTAGGTGAATTGGCCATGCTAAATTGCCCGTAGTGTTAGATGTAGGGGATTGGGTCTGGGTGGGTTGCTCATTAGAGGGTTGGTGTGGGCTTGTTGGGCCAAAGGGCCTGTTTCCACACTGTAAGTAATCTAATCTTTAAAAAAACTCTTGAATATCTTTCCTAACCCCTCTGTCCTCCTTAAATATGTATCTTAAAGTTGTTCTCTTTAATCAATGTTTCCAGCATTCGTGAAACACTTTAGGAGAATTGTCAGTGTGAAAGGCTCCATAAAATGCAGGTAGTTGTTGTTAATGTCTGACATCAGGAGAAACAGGAATGAACCCTCACTCTTATACCTCTTATAAGAAGATGGGGATGGGACTGGAAGACCAGGCAGTGCCTGTCGGTCCTCCAACCAATCGGAGTGAATGAGGGGCGTGGCTATAAGCAACCACGTGATCAGCTTCACTGGCAGCACAGTGTGTGTTGTGACCAAGGCATTGGGAATGTGTGAAGGTGCAGGGCAGGGGAAAGGAAAGGCATATTGACCAGGAAGAGAAGGAAATTTTAATGGAACGTGCTGAGACGTTTTACAGAACTTAGTGCACATCGGAAAACACAAATTTGAAAATCCCAGGACCGTGTTTGTGGCAAACGGGAAAATGCTTCAAATGGTGAATGGTGCGAGTGAGCGCCGCCATCTTTATTGGGGGCAGTGATTCATGGGACATGAGTGTGGCAGCCAACTTTGTGAGGGGCAAGCTGCAGGGGGACACATGCACAGCTTTGCCTGGCAGGGAGTGATAGGGCAGGTTTTACAGAGTGTCAGAGTCAGGGTGTTTTCAATGTCAGAGTGTGATGCTGGAAAAGCACAGCAGGTCAAGCAGCAGCCAATCGGTGGGAAGGAAGATGGACAAGAAGGTGGTGCCGAGTTGGAAGGCTGGATCTGGGATAAGGTGGGGGGAGTGGAAATGAGGAAACTGGTGAAATCCACATTGATCCCATGTGGTTGGAGGATCCGAACACAGAAGATGAGGCGTTCTTCTCCAGGCATCAGATGCCTGGGATTTGGCGGTGGAGGTGGCCCAGGACCTGCATGTCCTTGGTGGAGCGGGAAGGGGAGTTAAAGTGTTGGGAAACAGGGTGTTTGGGTTGTTCAGTGTTTTACTGTTACTTTCACAGACCTTTTGTAAGTTAATTTTCCTCTGCTGCCCAACCCCTGACAACGTGCTGCTCTCTAAACGGACTGAATTTTCCACAATCACTTTGCCAGTGAATCATTCCTTTTTACAACAAAAGAGTGCATTTTCCTTCCATTTCTGACCATCAAATTCTGCAACATTTTCATTCCCTGAAATATCAACTGTGTGTTTCTCCCTCCACAGATCCCAGTGATTAATGCCAAAGCCCCATTGCCTGGGGAGAGGGTGATGTTTGACTTCCTGTACAGCTGCAGTTTGTGTGGTGAAGGTGCTCCCACAATGTGGTTGGGTAAGAGATGTTACAGATTATTCACTCAGCGACAGAGAAAAGTTGAAAATGTATGTGCAAATCAACAACAGTTTGTATTTTTATCATTTTTATAATTTCACGAAATACTATTGATGATTTCTGACATTAGGCAACAGATGGGTATATTAGGTCAGGTGATCAAACGAATTGCCAAATAAGCAGGTTTTCGGGGATACCTTAAAGGAGAAAAACAGATATGAAAGGATTAGGATAGGAATTCCAGACCGTGTTGCCTTGACAACAGTAGAAACAGCCAATCCGGTGAAGCAATGAATAAACACATCGTTGGGAGTCTGACAGAAAATGAGTTGTTGAGGTCTCACAGGTTGTGTGGTGCAGGGAGACAGGGATGTTCACAGCCAGGAATTACATCGAGTGAGAATTTTAAGTTGCTTGTAAACGGGAGCCTTTTGTTGGATCAACAACTTATAGAACAAGCGAGCACTTGGGCAATAGAGTTTTAGATATTCTTGATATTATATGTAAGTTGAATGTGGGAGGCTGGCCAGGAGTGTGTTTGGATAATGGAGTCTGGAGATAACACAGGGATGGAGCAAGTATTTCAGTAAATGAGCTGAGACTAGGGTGGGGTTGGGTGATCTCACGAATGGAGAAATAGAATGTAGAGTCAGGCTCCTCCTCATCATCATCATCATCACTCCCCCTCACCGATTCACAGATATTGTTCCTTGTTCTGTCTGTCTTTTCTGGTTATGTCCTGCTCACACATTCTGCTACCAACTAATATTTTACTTCAAGGTTGTTGGAAAATCCTTCTCCATCTCCACTCTCCCTTTCCTTTCTGAAGTCCTTGTATTCGGTGTCCCTCAAGGATCTATCCTTGGTCCCTCCAGTTTCTCACCTACATACTGCCAGGAAGTGACATCGTCCAAAAGCACTGTTAGGTTTCACATGTACACTGACAATGTCCAGCTCTACCTCCCCATCATCCCTCTCCATTACTCCACTGTTATTCTGTTATCAAACTGCTAACCATGCTCCCACTACTCGATTAGCTGCAATTTCCTCCAATGAAACATTGCAATGGTTCAACCCATTGCCTTCAGTTGATGTTACAAATTCCTTTCCCTCACTGCTGAGCCCCTCTCTCTCACTGGGAACTGAGGCAGAGCTACACTCTTCACAATATTGCTCTCCTATTCTGACGCCAAGGTGACCTTCTGATCAGACATCTACACAATCACAGCACCAGGAATTCCAATCTGTAAAATGTTGCTTGTCTCCCCCTCGCCCCAGCTCCATTGCTACTGAAACCCCTTACCCGTGTTGGTGTTGCATTAAAGTTGACAAAACTAAAACAGAACCCTTGATTCTGCGACTGACCCAGAGTCTGATTCTAGGTTCCCTCATGCTGGGACACATCCTGTCAGTCTTTACCTTGTCAAACCCCTGAGGAAGCCGATATGTTTGAAAGAGTTCACTTCTCATTCTTCCCAAATCGAGTGAGTAGAGTCCGGACTTCTTCAGCCTTTTCTTAAAAGAGAATCCCTTCAAACCAAGGATCATCCCAGTCAATCTTCTCTGAATGCCTCCGATGAAGTGATGTATTCCCTGAAATAAAGGGAGCAAAACTTCTCATTACTCCAGATGTGGTCTCACTCGCACTGTATAAAGTTGCTCTCAGGTATATACTTCAAACTCTTATACTGCAAATCCCTTGAAATCAGGAGCAATATTCCATTCCCCTTCCTGATGACCTGGTGTAACTTTGTGCTAGCTTGCTTTGTTTCCTGCACATTTACCTCTTGGTCCCTTTGTGGTGCAGCTTTCTACAGTTTCCACCAATTAAATAGTCCTCTGTTCTTTTTATTATCTCCTCCAAAATGAACAACTTCACATTTTCCCAAGTGATACTCCATTTGCCAACTTGTTGCCCACTTCTCCAATGGATCCCTCTGTGTAAACTGTTTATAATCCTTTTGGAACTTTACTGTTATGCCTTTCCTAGGAGATTTTCCCCATCATTCTTCTAAACTTTTCCTGGGAACACTGGGCAGTGGGAAGCATGCAGAGTTCCTGTCTTTTAAGGGATACTCTATGGAATGACTGGGAGGAGCTTACTGCCTATTTGGTCAGAATGGTGACAACTTGCCCCTGAAGCTGCATGAGCCTTTCACCCCCCCCCCCCCCCCATGTCTTATTGATGAGGCACAGCGGCAGCACAGAAGGAAAGAAGAAGCAGCAAATCCTGCTCTCCACATCTCACTAACACTTGGAAAATTCTCTCCCATGTGTCAAAGATCTGCCCTGTTTAGTCACATGAAGTCCCAAGATGGAAACTGATAGAAACCCACGTAGATTTCCCCCTGAACTGACTGCTGACCTCCACAAGGGGTAATGTGTCCAGTCATCCTGGGCCAGGAGGAGGGGATGGTGTGAGTTTCTAACCTGATCTGACAGTGACGGATTTTATAAACTTGTATTACAGGTGGACATTCAGATGGTAACCTCAGTCATTGTAACACCAAACTCTGACAGAATTACTCAATTCATCAGGACCTGGATATTTGCATTTAGTTGTGAGTATTGTGTTCCAGCTCATTCCTATTTGATGCATAAAAGTTCTCCTTTGAATCAAACCATCCTGTCAATAGATCTCCCCCAAGTCTTTCATATATGTCTTGTCAACAGTTTATGATGAGCTGATGAGTGTAAGGTTGATTATTCTAATGTATAATTTCTGTAAACCCCTCTGTCACAGTGCAGCCACAATTTCCTCTGCTACAAGGAGAACAATCTCAGTTTCCCCAAACCCCTGATTCCCCAATGTCTGTTTGCTCTCTATAAGGTACACATCAGGATTGTGTTGGAACATTCTCCACTTGCCTGCATCAGTGCAGCCCCCAACAATATTAAAGAAAGTGAACATCCTCCAGGACAAAGCACTGTGCCTGAGTGGTGTCCCATCCCCCACCTTCAGCATTCCCTCTCCCCATCCCCGGGGTACAGTGCCATTACTGTGTAAAAGGGAAAGGCAGCATTGTCCTCCCAGACCATAGGGCTGCTCTCTCATTAGGGAGAAATGACTGGTGGTGGGTTTAACCTGAAGGTTACCCAGCCCAGGCAAGGGGAGAGGTTAGAAAGGAGAGTCCATCTATTGTAGATGGATATTCTTGATCTGTACCATTAACACCCATGTCCCTGCAACTAAAATCCCCCATTCCTTGTACCATCCTGGTAAATCTCCTGTGCCCCCTCTCAGGGACCCTGCCATCCTTCCCAATGTGTGGGCGATCTCTGGTTTGCACAGACCCAGCTGCTCTGTGTTCCTGTGGGTGATGTCATCATAGAACAACAGTTGCACTAAACCTCACTGTCTGTAAGGGTGGGAGACACAAATCCCGAAAACATTTGAGATGTATTTAGTGTGCACTTGCGATGACATGATAGATGCGACTTTTCCACAAGTACTGGAAAATAGATCAGGATAGTTCGGTGGTAGTTTTCTTTCTCACAGATGGATCACCAGAGACTTTTTCTGTTCTATATACCGCTGAGATGTTTATTATAGGAATATGACAGGCTCCATTGGACATCAGGTCAGAAAAGGTGATACTAGAATAGATGACACATGGTTGGTCGATGTTTTTGGGAGGTAAGTGAGACGGAGAGTTTTAAGATGAAATTCAGAAGCTCAGCTCAGGAATCAGAAAGGGCCATCATCAAGTGAGAAATAAAAATTGGGCGTCCTGGAGGCTGGAAATAAAGAAAGGCACATATCGCAAAGTTTTGAGAGAGGGGAGGGGATTAGAGATAGGGAGGATAATGAAGCTGGAGGACATGAAAGTTGGAAAGTATTCTGAGGATGGAGGATGTTACAGAGATAGATATTTATGATAGAAATTTTTGGGTTTTGAGGCTGGAGAGGAATTATTGAGATATGGAAGAGTTGTAAGGCTGGATGAGGTGGCATTGACAGGGAGAGTTCCGAGCACACAGGAATTTACAGAGGTAGTGAGCGTTAGAGTCATAAAGTTATACAGCACTGACACAGACCCTGTGGTCCAACCAGTCTGTGTTGACCATAATTTTGAACTGAACTAATCGCATCTGCCTCCACTTGGTCCAAATCTATCCTAGCATTCCCTATCGATATACGGGTCCAAATGTTTTGTCCTCTTAGAATCCCATTCTCCTATCCTTTTTACTCTACATTTACCCCTGACTAATTCACTAAACCTAATCATCCCTGAACACTATGGGCAATTTAGCACGGCCAGTTCACCTACCCTGTATATCTGTGGTTTGTGGGAAGAAACGGGAGCACCTGGAGGAACACACGCTGACATGGGGAGGAATATCCAAACTCCACATGGACAGCCACCCAATGCAAGAATTGAACCTGTGTCCCTGGTGCTGTGAGGCAGCCCTGCTAGCCATTGAGCCACTGTGCCACCCTGAAATTGTAATTGTATTCACAGCTTCCACATCCTCTGCAAGTATATTCCACACGTGAACCACTCTCTATGCAAAAACAAAAAATAAAATCCCAAACGTCGTTTTAAAGCTTTCCTCCTCTCACTTTAAAATGTATGTACCCAGTCTTGAATCGCAACCCCTCCTGGAAAGGGCACCTGTTGTTCACATTACTGATAGTCTTCAGGATTTTATAAATCTCTAATAAGGTCACCCCTCAGCCTCCTACGCTCCAGTGAAAGAAGTCCCAGCCTATCCAGACTCTGCTTAAAATTCAAACCATCCATTCCCATTAACCTATTGGTAAAACTCTTCTGAACCCGCTCCAGTTTAATAATATCCTTCCCATGACAGTACAACCAGAACTGGGCACAGTATTCCAGAAGAGGCCTCCCCAACATCCTGTACAACCTCAACATCCCGTCCCAACTCCTATACTCTGAGGTCTGAGCAATGAAGATAAATGTGCTAAACACCTTTTTAACAAACCTGTCTACATGTGACACATACTTCAAAAATCTGAACACCGAGGTCTCTTTGTTCTATATCACTTCTCATGGCCTGACTTTTAATGAGTGTAAATCCTGCCTTTTTTTAAAATCAAGATGTAATATTTTGCATTTATTCCAATCCAAAACATCCTTCGAGTATAAAGGCAGTAGGAGTATACTGAAGAGGGAAATCAGGAGGGCAAAAAGGGGACAGGATACAGCTTTGGCGAATAGGGTTAAGGATGGGGTTGGAGGGAGAGAGACGAAACGAGTATTTGGCATCATTGTTTACTGTGGAGAAGGACATGGGAGTTATGGAATGTCGGAAATAGATGGTGACATCTTGAAAAATGTCCATATTACACAGAAGGTGGTACTGGATACCTTGAAACGCATAAAGGTGGATAAATCCCCAGGATCTGATCAGGTGTACCCTAAAATTCTGTAGGAAGCTAGGGAAGTGATTGCTGGCCCCTTGCTGAGATTTTTGTATTATTGATAGTCACAGCTGAGGAGCCAGGAGACTGGGGTTGGTTAATGTGGTGCTACTGTTTAAGGAAGGCGGTTTGGACAAGCCCGGGAACTACAGACGCGTGACCCTGACGTCGGTGCTAGACAAGTTGTTGGAGGGAACCCTGAGGGCCAGGATTTACATGTATTTAGAAAAGCAAGGACAGATCAAGATTGATGAAATTGTGCTGGAAATTTTGGAAAACATTAAGATTGATAAGTCCCCATGGCCAGACCAGATTTATCCTCGGCTGCTCCAGGAAGCGAGAAAGGAGGTTGCTAAGCCGCTGGCTTACCGGAGTCGTACCGGAGAATTTGAAGGAGGCAAATGTTGTTCCTCTTTTCAAGAAGGGAAATAGGGAAATTGGTGGCAATTACAGACCAGTCAGTCTTACATCTGTTGTCAGCAAAGTTGTGGAAATAATTCTGAGGGATAGAATTTATGACAGTTTGTCAAAGCATAGTGTGATTATTGAGTTCTTTGAGGAGGTGTCAAGACAGGTCGACGACTGCAGAGCAGTGGATGTGTTATAAATGGATTTCAGCAAGGCATTTGTTAGGGTTCCCCATGGTAGGCTCATCCATAAAGTCAGGAAGTATGGGACACAGGGAGATTTGGCTATCCGGATTCAGAATTGGCTGGCTGACAGAAGGCAGAGAGTGGTTGTAGATGGAAAGTATTCTGTCTGGAGGACAGTGTTGAGTGGGGTCCCGCAGAGCTCTGTTCTTGGGTCTCTGTAGGATTTATAAATGACTTGGATGAGGAGGTTGATGGTTAGCTTAGTAAATTTGCCGATGACACAAAGATTGGAAGTGTCGTCGATAATATAGAGGGCTACTGCAGGCTGCAGCGTAACATAGACAGGATGCAGAGCTGGGCTGAGAAATGGCTGGATAAATGGGAACTTGAATGCTGAGTATAGGATTAAAGACAGGATTCTTGGCAGTGTGGAGGAACAGAGGGATCTGGGTGTGCAAGTACATAAATCCCTCAAAGTTGCCAACCAAGTGGATAGGGTTGTTAACAAAGCAAATTTTTTTTGGCTTTCATTAACAGGGGGATAGAGTTTAAGAGCCGTGAGGTTTTGCTACAGCTCTACAAGTCCCAGGTGAGACCACACTTGGAATTTTGTGTCCAGTCCTGGTCTCAATACTATAGGAAATGTACAGAGGCTTTGGAGAGGGTGCAAACAAGGTTTACTAGCATGCTTCCTGGACTGGAGGGCTCCCTGTCTGAAGAAAGTTTGAATAAGCTGGAACTTTTCTCTCTGGAGAAAAAGAGGAAGAGAGGAGACCTGAGAGGTGTACAGAGACTTTTCCCCAGGGCAGGATTAACTTGTTTGAGAAGTCATACTATGAAGATATTAGGAGGAAGGTATAAAGGACGCGTCCGAAGTAGGTTTTTTACACAGAGTTGTGAATGCTTGGAATGCGTTACCAGTGGTGGTGGTGGAAGCGAAGTCATTGGGGACAAGACATGCACATAGATAGCAGTGAGTTGAGGGGTGCGTAGGTTAAGTTACTATGTTTTACATTAGGATTAAATCTCGGTATAACATCGTGGACGTAAGGGCCTGTTCTGTGCTGTACTTGTCTATGTTCTATGATTAGGGATAGTCGGCATGGCTTTGTGTGTGGGAAATCATGTGTCTCGTACTTGATTGAGCTGTTTTTGAAGAATTAACAAAGAGGATTGATGAGGGCAGAGTGGTAGATGTGATCTCTATGGACTTCAGTAAGGCGTTTGGTAAGGTTCCCCATGGGAGACTGGTTAGCAAGATGAGATCTCACAGAATACCGGGAGAACTAGCCATTTGGATACAGAACTGGCTCAAAGTTAGAAGATAGAGGGTGGTGGAGGTAGATTGTTTTTTGGACTGGAGGCCTGTGATCAGTGTAGTGCCACAAGGATCGGTGCTGGGCCCCTGCTTTTTGTCATTTATATCAATGATTTGGATGTGAACATATGAGATATAGTTAGTAAGTTAGCATTTGAAACTAAAATTGAATGCATAGCAGACAATGTAGTATGTTACCTCGGATTACAATGGGATATTGATCAGATGGGCAAATGGGCTGAGGAGTGGCAGATGGAGTTTAATTTAGATAAATGTGAGGTGCTGCATTTTGGAAAAGCAAAGCTTAGCAGGCCTGATACACATAATGGTCAGGTCCTGGGGAGTGTTGCTGAACAAAGAGACCTTGCAGTGCACATTCATAATTCCTCGAAAGTAGAGGTGCAGGTAGATAGTGCACTTGAAGAAGTGTTGAGATGATCACACCAAGCACTACTGATGCTGCCTGACCTGAACACAATGACCAGGATGGATAAGATGTGGGCATTGCTGGAAGTCAGAGTCTATACAATGTGGACCTGGGGAAGTGCAGCAGGTCAGGCAGTATCAGAGGAGCAGGAAAGTTGATGTTTTGGGTCGGGGCTCTTTGTCAGTCCTGATGAATAGTCCTGACCCAGAACGTCTGCTTTCCATCCCCATTGTATTCATGCTGGTCATCCAGCACCTATTTATTCTGGTCCCACGTTCTGGCACTCAGCGTGTAATCGATATTGTAGTGCTTGGTGTGATCATCTCAACACTACTTCCAGGCTGCAATGTTTCCTGCATCTGTCACCATTTCAGATGCTGCCTGACCCGCTGAGGATCTCCAGCACTTTTTGTTTTTATTGTGGATTTCCACCATTTTGCTGAGGCACTTCGAGTCAGAGAGTCATCCAGCACGGAAACAGGCCCTTCAGTCTAACTCGTCCATGTCGGCCAGATATCCTAATCTGATCCAGCTCCATTTGGGAGAGTTGGCCTATATCACACATGAACACTTTCTATTCATGTACCCCTCCAGACACCTTTTAAATTTAATTTGACCTGCGTTCATCATTCCTATAGCATCTCATTCCATACGCTCACCAACCTCTGAGTGAACCGTTTGGCCCTCAGGTCCATTTGAAACATTTCCCCTCTCACCTAAAACCCAACGCCCTGTAGTTTTGAACTCCCCGACACTGGGTGGAAACAAAGACCTTGGCTATTCACCCTGTCTGTGCTTCTCCGTAAGGTAACCCGTCAGTCTCTGACGCTCTGGGGAAAAAGCCCCAGCTTATTCAGCCTTTCCCTTTAACTCCACAGTCCTAACAATAGCCTTGCAGATATTTTCTGAAACTCTCCTCAAGTTTTGTAAAACAGAGTCACAGAGATGTACAGAATGGAAACAAACCCTCTGTCCTAATCGTCCATGCCAACCAGCTCATTTATGCATGTAGCAAGCAAGTTGTCCCTACGGTCCCCTTGAAGTCTTTCCCCTCTCACTTTAAACCTATGCCCTCTGCTTTTGGACTCCCCTATCCTGGGAATAAAGAAACTGACTAGTCACCATGTTGTTGCTCCTCACAACTATATAAAGTTGTATAAAGCCATCCCACTGCATCTCCTGCTCCAGGGAAAATAGTCTCAGCCCCTCCCTATGGTTCAAATGTTCCAATACTGGGAACACCCTTGTAAATCTTTGATCAACTTGTTCAGGTTTCCCAACATCTTTCCTGTAGCAGGGAGACCAGAATGGAAAGCAGTCTGGGGATTCCAAAAGTGGCCGAGCTAATATACTGTCCAACCGAACCATGATCTCCCAACTCCTATACTCAATGCACTGCCCAATAACAGCTAGCATACCAAACACCACCTTCACCGACCTGTCTACCTTCGACCCCACTTTCAAGGAATTATCAACCCATTCTGCACAGTGCTTTTGTTCTGGTACACTTCCCAGGAACTTGTCATTATGAGGTTGAGTCCTATTGTTGTAACATTTTTTTCCAAAATCAGGGAGATTAGAATTGAATGTAGTATTCTAAAGCTGGCCTCACCAATGCCCAGTACAGTCACAACTGTAGCTAATTCCTATACTCAGTGACCAAATCCCTACAGTGTGGAAGCAGGCCATTCGACCCATGAGACTATGCCAACCATCTGAACTTGTGTATTTCCCCTATCCATGCCTCTCATGATTTTGCAAACCTCGATTTTGCAAGCCTCTGACGCTCCAGGGAACACAGCCTATTCAACTTCTCCCGGTAGCTCAAATCCTCCAGTCCTGGCAACATCCTTGAAATTCTTTTCTGACCCCTTTCAAGTTTCACAATATTGTTTTGATAGGAAGGCAACCAGAATTGTATGGATTATTCCAACAGTGGCCTAAGCAATGTCCCGTGCAGCCGCAATATGATCTCCTAACTCCTGTACTCAATGCTTTGACCAATAAAGGAAATCATACCAAATGCTGCCTTCACTATTCTATCTACCTGCGACTCCACTTTCAAGAAGCTATGAATCTGCACTCCATGGTGTCTTTGTTCAGCAATGCTCCCGAGGACCTTATCATTAAGTGGATAAGTCCCTACTGCAGCACCTCACATTTTTCTAAATTAAACTCCATCTGCCACTCCTCAGCCCATTCGCCCATCTGATCAAGTTCCCATTGTACTCTGAGGTAATCTTTTTCACTGTCTATTACACCTCCAATGTTGGTGTGATCTGCAAACTTACTAACCATACCTCCTATGTTAGCATTCCAGTCATTTATATAAATGACGAAAAGTAGTGGATCAAACAACGATCGTTGTGACACTCCACTGGTCACAGGGCTCAAGTCTGCAAAGCAGCCCTCCACCACTCTGTCTTCTACCTTTGAGTCAGTTCTGTATCCACATGGCTGGTTTCCTCTGTATTCCATGAGATCTAACCTTGCTAACCAGTCTCCCATGAGGAGCCTTGCGGAACACCTTACTGAAGTCCACGTAGATCATGTCCACCGCTCTGCCCTCATCAATCCTTTGTTACTTCTTCAAAAGACATTCTTCCCTTTGGAAAACGTAACAGTTACAGCACCAGAATAATCACCCACCGTGTCTGTGTGGATCATGATGCCATTCCAAACTAATTCCATCTGCCTGTACATGATCCATATCCCTGCCACCCCATGCCTGCTTGTGTCTGCCCAAATGCCTCAAAAACATTGTGATTGTTTCTGCTTTTACCATCTCCCAGGAGAGTACATTCTAGTCAACTACCACCTTCTGCTAAAGAAACTTGCCTGACATAACTCCCTTTAAACCTGCACAGATATTGTTGGAAATGCCCAACAGGTCATGCAGCATCTGTGAAGAAAAATGAGTTAATGTTTCGGGACTGGTCCCCCTTCCTCAGATACGTTAACTCTAATTTCTCTTCACAGATGCTGCTGGACCTGCTGAGCTGTTTCAGAAACTTCTGTTTCTCTTCCTGGTTTACAGCATCTGCAGTTGTTTTGATTTTCATTTCCTTTAAACTGCCCCCTCTCCTCTTAAATGTGTGGCTCTAGAATTTGTCACTTCCACCTTGGAAAAAAGATTCACATTATTCACTCTGTCTGTGCCTCTCGGGTTACCCCGCAGCTACTGACTTGCCAAAGACAAAAGTTTTTCCAGCCTCTCCCAATCCAGACAACATCCTGGTAAACCTGTTTTCACCCTCTCCAAAGCCTCCAAATCCCCTTGAAGTCTTTCCCCTCTCATGTTAAACCTATGCTGTCTACTTTTAGATTCCCATACCCTGGGGTAAAAAAGAAACCATGACTAGTCACCCTATCGTTGCTCCTCATAATTTAATAAAATTCTACAATGCCACCTCAAGCGTCCAGTGATCCAGGGAAAATAGCCTCAGCCTATTCAGCCTCTCCCTATGGTTCTAATGTTCCAATCCTGGCAAGACCCTTGTAAATCTTTTCTGAATTCTTTCAAGTTTCCCAATATCCATCCTATAGCAGGGAGACTGGAATTGAAAGCAGTATGGAAATTCCAAAAGTGGCCGAGCCAATAAACTGTACAACCGAAACATGATCTCCCAACTCCTATCCTCAATGTACTGCCCAATAACAGCTAGCATTACAAACACCACCTTCACCGACCTGTCTACCTTCAACCCCACTTTCAAGGATCTATCAACCCACACTGCACGGTCTGTTTATTCGTCAAAATTTCCCAGGACCTTGTTATTGAGGTTGAGTTTATTGTCGTAACATCTTTCTGAAATCAGGGAGACGAGAATTGAATGTAGTATTCTAAGTATTCTAAGGTCACCCCTCAGTTTCCGACACTCCAGGTAAAACTCCTGGCAACATCCTTGTAATACCTTTCTGACCTATTTCAAGTTTGAGAACATTCTTCTGATCGGAAGACCAGAATTGCATGGAATATTCCAAAAGTTGCCTAATCAATGTCCTGTACAGCCACATTATGACCTCCCAACCCCTATACTAAACACTCTGACCTATAAAGGCAAGCAGACCAACTGCCACCTTCACTATCTTATCTACCTGCGACTTTACTTTCAAGGAACTATGAAGCTGCATAACAAGGTCTCTTTGTTTAGCCGCACTCCCCAGGCACTTACTATTAACTGTACGCGTCCTGCTAAGGTTTGCTTTTCCAAAATGCAGCACCTCGCATGTTTTTCTAAATTGAACTCCTCAGCCCATTTGCCCATGTGATCCAGATGCCTTGTACTCTGAGGTAATCTAATTCACTGGGGGAGGATTTTGCAGCAAGTTAACCGAACACATTTTATGAAAATTCAGCAATGTTATGGAAAGGGACAAGGATGGGCCTGCAATTAGAGTTCTAACTTGCTTCATTTCAGTTCAACCAGATATGATTTTGCCAGTGTGCAGGATGGTTCTCTTCAGAGGGTGGAGGTGGGGAATATAAATGGGAGGTTCCAGATTGATTTTTCTCCAATGTGATTCCGAGTAGGAAGGAAATCCGAGGACCTGGCGGGAGGATTCACCAACACGCGGGAGGCTCTGAGTCAGAATCATTGATTTGGTTCTTAGTCTGCAGACAAGAGCTAGGTAACTGAATTCAAGGAGAGGAGAGAGATTGTGAAAACTGGGTGTGGAGGAAAGGAGTGAGGAGATTGGTTTGGTCTTCAGTTAACAAGAGAGAGAAATTGTGAGACTGAGATTTAAAGCTTTGGGGGGAACAAGGAAACTACAATTTAATACTATCATTATCTTATAAAGTTCCATCCTGTATTAACAGTGGTGAGTTGTTTTCTCTGTTGTAGGGTACTGAAAGGGTGGATTTGTGAATGAGAAATTCAAATTGAGCTTCATGTTCAGACCTGATGGTTACTGGATCCGTGCCGACCTGAATATCATTGGCCTTTTCATCTGGAAGGAAAGGTGTGTATTCTGTCCGTGGACAAGATTTCAAATGTCAGTGTGTCTGGAAAAAATTACTGCGACACAGCCAAGTCCATGTTACCAAAGTTTGTAGCTTTGAATGGAGGCTGTTTATCAGGATTATCTCCATGGCAACGGCAGTTAAAAAGGTCTAGTTCAATTCAGCACATTGTGTTTTAACATCGCATCCCTCCCCCACACCCCCCGTGGCTCATTTCCATACCTGACAGGCGCTTCAGTTTCAGTGGGATTGTCTGTCAGGATTCTGATGTGGAGGAGACGGTGTTGGAGTGGGGTGGACAAAGTTATAAATCTCACAACACCAGATTATAGTCCAGCAGGTTTTTTTGGAAGCACTAGCTTTCCGAGCACGGTGTAATTTTTAACTTTATCAGGTCTACTTCTATGATGACAGACTTCTTCAGTTAAGTACTTCAATAATTACAGAGGCCACATGTTCCCCTCTAGCAGTATGCTATTCTGGCCCTCGGGTTAGCTACTCGTCACTTTTTATCCCCAGTCCCATCTAGCTTTCTGTTGATCTTTAAAGTTTTTCTAATCTCCTAGTTTCTCGCTGATCATTGCCAATTTATATGCCTTCTATTACAATTTGATAGACTCCCTTATTTCCTTAGCCACTCATGGCAGATTACTCCTTTTCCTCCAGTCCTTTCTTTTCACTGATATAAACTTTTGCTAAGCACTTTGAAAAATTGCTTTGATATTTCTCCACTGGCTGTCAACTACCCCATGGTAAACTCTTTGCTTCCAGTTTACATTAGCCAACTCCTGTCTCATCCTATTGTAGTCTCCTTTGTTTAAGCACAGGATTTTGGGACTGGATTTAATCTTCCCGCTTTCCATCTGTATTCTAAATTCATCCTTACTTGTCACAAGTCTTTTATCAGATTACAAGGTGAGGGGATGTTACCTGGGTGTTTTGGTTATCATTATCAGTGACCTTAACTTTGTAATAAAGTACAGGATAGATATTCACAACAGAGTATTCTGGACAGTGTGAATGAACGACACAGTCTAAAATCATAAATCACTATCTCCCCTCAGTTTAAAATTGCAAAATCATTATCTCCTACATGCTTCCTCACTATCTAAGTTTGGAACACTAATCCACCAGATTATCCTACATTTTCCGAAAAACTCCTTGGGTGAATGTGGTGAGTTTTGGATTCAGCTTTCCTGTTATTACCGTAAGAAGATGAGCACTGGGCACAGGAGAGGCGGTGTAGCCTTTCGATGATGATTGAGCTCCCCTCGGTCTCAGCTGGATTTTCCCACCTTCTCTCTCTCCCCCTTCATCTCATTGCAAATTCAACATCTGTATCTCTTCATTAAATCTGCTCATTGTCCTGGCATCCACCGCATTTTGAATAGGGAATTCCACAGATTCACAACACATTGAGATAAGCACATTCTTCTTCCTGAGAATAGGATAGAATCCCCATTGTGCAGAAACAGGGTATTCATCCACCGAGTCCACACCAGCCCTATGATGAGCATCCCATTCAGACCCACCCATTCCCTGTGACCATGCATTTCCCATGGTTAATGGCTTAACTGGCACATACATGGACACTGTGGGCAATTTAGTTTGGCCAACCCACCTAACCTGCACATATTTGGACTGTGGGAGGAAACTGGAGCACCCAGAGGAAACCCACGCAGACATGGGGAGAACGTGTAAACTCCACACAGTCACCTAAGGCTGGAATCAAACCCGGGTCCCTGACGCTGTGAGGCAGTGGTGCTCGCCACTGAGCCACCTCTGCTTAAAATCTACTCCCCCTTATTAACCTCCCCGCCCCGCAATTGGCTGAATCTGTGTTCTTTGCATCAGAAATCAGTTTGTGGAAGCAGGTGTCTCAGTAAAACCCAGTGACAGTCCATATGTCCTGTCTGTCTGAATGGGGATCCTATACCCAACACCTTCCACCCCACACTTTTCATTCACTTTCCAGAGACAGGGCTCCAGTGGCTTCATGGGGACTACAACTCCCACAATCCCTGAGGTGGGGACCACACGTCTGTGTGGAAGCCTGGCACTGTACATGTACAGAATGTGGGCCGATTTTGGAGCATGTGCTTTGGGGTAACTAGCGGAAAGTACTTCACACTGTGATTGGCTGGAGGAGGAACATATCGGTTGGGGGGGCGGGGGGTCAAAGTGTCACTACACCCATGTGGGGCCAAAGGCCATCCCCAACTTGTCATAAGACTGGGCATCGACCAATGGGAAACAAAGAAGGATCTGACCCATTCTCCCAGACTGAAGGTTCCTCTTCTGTCCAGGATCTGACACCTCCCTTTCTGTTTCCTTTTCTTTCATTCTGCTGTTACATTATTGACTTGCAGCAACTGAAGGGAAAGGAAGTGAACCCAGAAAGGGTGCAGAGTCTAACCAGGGACGGGAAGTGGTGACATGGATCTGTTTATCAGTAACTCCATGAGAATGGGGAGGGTGTACGTTAGGGGGTAGCAGAGTCAGAATGGTGGGAGAGAGTAAGTGAGCTGGAGGGTTACAGCTTTGGGGGAAGGAAAGGGGAAAAAGATACTCCAGAGAAACTAGAATTGTCTGTTCTGAATTTCTAACCTGTACATATTCCTTTATACAGGGTACTAGATCGTGAAGATTTGCAGACTGAAATCTCAAACTCGTGCAGATTTTGATTAAGTTAACCAGCATTTGAAGAACCAAAGATGGAGAATGACTCGGCCAAAATCCTGCACACTCTCCCTCCCAGCATTGTTGGTCTTTCTGCACCAAATGGACTGTGAATGGTACAAGACAGCAGCTCACTACCACCTTCTCAAGGGTAACTAGAGATGGGGAATAAATGCTGGCTGAGCCAGTGATGCCCATATCCTGGAAATGGCTTCTATCTCTGAACCCCAGTTGATGTTACTGCAGGATGGTGAGGGACACTGAGTGCATCCTCCAGGAGGCAGCACCATCACATTACCCCTGCCTACACCCACACAGTAACACCGCAATGTCACTGGAACAAAAGGCAGTGAAACCAAAGGAGGACTTAGATATAGTTCTTCAAGGTAGAGCCATGAAAGGGGATTGGAGCACAGCAGGAACAGGAGACTGAGCTGGATGGTCAGCTGTTTCCCATTGAATGGTGGAGCAGGATTGAAAGGCTGAATGGTCTCCTCCTGCTGCTATCTCCCAGGTATGTATATAACCATGGAGCCCGGGTAGGAAGAAGTGGGCAGGGATTCTCCAGGAGATTGCACTTCCAAAACAGTTTTCAATGAGGGATGGTTTGATGGATTTTATTTAACGATTTTAAATTTTAAGGTTTGCAAATTTGTTTTTATTTTGTTAAAGTTTAGTCCACAAAAAATAAAAGTAAAAGAAATGAAACTATCTGAATATAATAGTTTTTAAAATTTCAAATGCCCTATAGAACAAATTCCTGTCTATTCCTGGACACCATTATTTTCCAGCTGCTCAAACTCCAGGGAAATATTCCCACCCTGTCTGAACCTTTGGTGTGATTTAACTGCTTTTCAGTTCTCGTTCTGAGTGTTGTGAAGTGTTCTTTTTCCCCTATTTCTCCTACTCAGAAGTGTTATCACAGCAACCTTCCCACCATCAAAATCATCATTACGCCATTTTGCTTTTGGTTAATCACCCGCAGTAAACCACCCGTGTAACTAATTGAATATTTATAAACAAGGCCCATGACGTGCAAAGCAAACCATTACAAGTGACAGAGTGGGAAGGGACTCAATCAAAGTAGAGTTGGGGGGGGGAGGGGGCAGCGGCGGAAATAAAGCAATGTATCCCCTGTGGTGGCCACCACTATCTGAAGGCATCGAGGGCATTGATACACACCACATGCTCCTTCTCCAAGGACACCCTGCTGTGTAGCATTTATCCTCAATCATAGAATAGAATCCTGACAGTGTGGAAGGAGAGCATTGGCCCATCAAACCCCACTGACCATCTGAAGAACATCACGCCAGAGCACTCCATCCCTGTAATACTGCATTTCCCATGGCTGGTCCACCTAGTCTGCACAATCCTGGACACTGTGGACAATTTAGCACGACTGGTCCACCTAACCTGCACATCTTTGGACTATGGGAGGAAAGCGGACCACCTGGCGGGGACCCATATTATCATGGGGAGAATGTGGGAACTCCACATTGACCAAGGCTGGTCTCTAATCTAGTACGTGGTGCTGTGAAGCAGCAGTGCTACGATCATAATTTAAATCAAAACATATGATCATTGCTTATTATCACATTGCTGTTTGTGGATACTTATTGCCCAGAGCGACATTGACCATCTGAATGGCCTCTCCCCTGAGTGGGCTCACTGGGGTCTCAGCAAGTGGTGCATTTGAGTGAATCTCTCCCCACACTGGGAACAAGTGAATGGCCTTTCCGCATAGTGAGCTCGCTGGTGTTTCAACAGGTCACTAAGTGTATCCTTTCCCACACACTGGGCAGGTGAAAGACCTCTCCCCGATGACAATGCACTGATGTCTCTGCAGGTGGGAGATTTGAATGAATCCTTTATCGCACATTGAGCAGGTGTAGGGTCTAAACCCACTGTGCTATCTCTGGTGCCTCAGCAGATTGTAAGATCGAGTAAACCCTTTCCCATACATGAGGCAGGTGAGTGGCCTCTTCGCAGTGTGACTGTGTTGGTGAGTGTCCCACTGGGAGGGGGAGGTAAATTCCTTCCCATAATCCCCATATTTGCACACCCTCGCCCTGGTCCCGTCATAATGGTGTCTTCCCAGATCACATGACCGGTTAAATATTCGACCACATGCGAAACATGGGAATGATTTCTCTGGGTTGGGAATGCTGCTTTCCCTTTCCATATTACCGATAAGGATCAGGACCTGCGGAATTGGATGACTCTGCAGTTGATGTGATGTGAAAGCTGAGTTTCCCAGCTGGGAACTCTCTCTCTCCCTATCATTACTACAACTCCCAACACCAGCTCTCCCTTCAGTTCTCCTGAATTGCTAAATTGGGACTAATGCAATGACCTCCGTAATGTGCCTTTCTCTTACCTGTTTCCGAAAGTAAATTAGGAACATTTTGAATAACTGCGCACTTTACCAGAAGAACCCACACCTATTCTATCATTTGAAAGTTTTAACCCATGGGAAATTTGTTCCCTGCTCCAATGACAGTTATAATGTTCTCACCACTTCTACGGAGCCAGTGCAGGTCAATTCTAACAGTTATCAATAAATTGTATCTGAACAGGGTGTCCTCACAACAGGAAGTGCTCTGACACTCAATGCCTGTAAGTTGTGTCTTTTTTCATGTATCTGGCAATACAACTGAAGATATTTTATACAGTAACCTTACACTCTCAATTGCCATTTCCAGTCCATGAAGCAGCCAGTAACATGCACCAGTGACTGGAATTCTGATGACAGCATCGCTCTGGCTGGAGAGATTGAAGAGCGTGAAACTGTCTTCTCTGAAGTATCTAAAATGAAACACTTGAAATGAACAAAATTCTTCAAGAGCTCGATAGGACAGATACAGGAAGGATGTGCTCCCTGGCTGGTGTATCTGGAATGAAACCAGCACTAACTGCAGTATGTTACCCAGCATCCCCTTTAGTTGTATCAATGTTTAAGATGTATTTGCTGCTCTAATTCCACTCTCTTGATCACTCCCGTTTGTAACTGCTGTAGTGTTGTGGGCACTGCAAATTGATAACATTTGATTCAATCCATCCCAAAACCCCTCTGTGTCTGTGTCTCACTTTTGTTCACCGACACCCTCATTCAATCTGACCTCCTTACAAACCCTGAAATGATATTTCCTCAGAGGGCTTAGAATGAAATGTTCACAGAATTATTACTGCGCAAAATGAGGTGGTTTGCCTCATCAGCTCTCCAAAGGATCACCTCACCGAATGCTATTCTTCTACCTTTACCCCATAAACCTTCCCATTCGTCCTCTTCCAGTAACTGTTCAATTCTATTCTCTTCATTGTACCTGACTCCACCACACTCTTTGGCAGTGCATTCCTGACCATAAACATTTTTCTGCATGAAAACGTTTTGTCTCATGTCACATGTGCTTCTTTTGTCAATCCCTCTACATCGGTGCCTGCTCATTATTGATTCTTTCATGCATGCGAACAGTTTGTCCTGATCTATTCTCACGAGACCCCTGTTGGAGGTATCTTTACCCAGTATCCCCTGGGATGGTGAATATCATCTCACCCAGTAACAGGAGACCATTCAGGTGCTCTCACTGTGGGACTGGGTTCAGGACACCATCCAGCCTCACTGTACTCCAGTGAATACACACTGGGGAGAGGCCATTCACCTGCTCTGAGTGTGGGAAGCAGTTCACTCAGACATCCAGCTTGATGAAACACTGGCGAGTTCACAAGTAACCACAGCCATTGGATTTATTTTGTTTGTTCATGGGATCACGGCATCACTTGCTGGGCCAGCATTTGTCATCCATTCTGACTGCGCAGGAGATGGTTCAGAGTCAACCCCATTATTCAGGGTCTGGATTCACATGTCGGCTGGACCAGGCCAGAATTACCACAGTTTCCCAGGCCCAATGACATGATGAGTTGCTTTCTGGTCTATTATCCTATTTCGGAAATAATAATGAATAATTTTTGCAGTTGAATTAAAAGTGAAAGACCAAAATGGGTTTTATTCTGATTGAGTATGTCCTCCTGTTTCCTCAGTTGCTATTGACAATCTCATTCCCCCCGCACCAGAACCTGTTCCAGAGAGTGTTACAGAAAAGGCAGAATGGTCAGCTGCAGCTGGTCTCCTGACCGGTCACTTGACACAAAGGTTCACTCTCCACAGATGCTGACAGTTCTGTTGAACTTTCCCCAGCAATGTTTGTTTTTGTTTCTGATTTCCCTGCATTTGCAGATAGTTAGTTTTTCAATATTCATCTTGTCTGTTGCAGAGGATTTTATCGAGGAATTTAGAGGGTTTTGAAAACTGCAAGTTAGGCCACAAATCAGCCATGATCTATTGAATTGCAGTGCATGGTTGAGGGGCTGAAAGGTCTCCTCCTCTTCCAATGAAAGTTGTCCATCTGCAGCTTGTGGTAACATTTCCCCTCACTGCTCACTTCACCTCCATGTCTAACACACTGTTACTGACTGAACAAACCTCCTGTGTTTGAACTAAACCTGCTCATGTTCAGTGGCTCCCTTACCTGCCATCCGTGTTTAACTCTCATCATGGAATGCTGTCTCATATTACTGCGGGAATGCTCACAAAGGACTCAGCCCGGAGTCTGTATCCCCTGGGATCCACAAAACCCATTTATTTCCTCCTTCCTCTCTCATTCTGGCTATTGAACTCTCGATTTCAATCCATTTTCCTGCCATGCTCTTCAACATTCCCATGTGGATGGACTACAGGCAGCTGGGATTTAATGAAGGGAAGTGGGGATTAGGCAGAACTACGAGGAGAGGCGACAGCAAAGACAGTTCACATTGTAACAGCAGAGTTTCTCTGTGACCCAGTGAATGGTGAGGCACCTGAGTTTGTAGGGGGAGACAGATTTAATGAGGGATTTGGTAAGATACTCAGACATTGACCTGTCCATCTGATTGTTAACACAGAAGAAAGACAAAAGAAAGATACACATTTAGATAGCACCTTTGACCTGGGGCAATGAAACATGCTCCAGACCCAATGATTCCAACCTCAAATCTCTGAGCCCATAAAAACAAAGCTTCCTACTTATGACAGGTTGTCCCTCAGCCTCCTCTTTTCTTGAGTTGTTCAGCCTTTCCTGGTAATTATAATCTCTATGTTCCTGTAAGATTTGGGATGAATCCTTTATTATTTTTCTGTTCCTTGTGAGTGATGCCAGCAGCAGAAACAGTTCCTGACCTGTGAGGGGTTTCGGTTGGAGTATTTGTATTTACTAATTCATTCTCACCCTCACATACACAGTGTGAATTTGCTGTAAAACAGAAGAAAAGCATTGAGTGAGCACCCACAGAAACATAGAGGCAGCATGTGTACATGAGCTGAAAGAACCTGGCATGAGGAAAACGTGACGACAATCGCAACTAGTTAGAGTCACAGGTGCAGAAAGAGGCTATTCGATCCATCGAACCTGCAATGACCTGCTTTCCCACCCTGCCTCCATAACCCCACATTTGCCATGGCTAACCCAACCGGCTGAACCTGCACACTACAGGCCATGTTAGCACGGCCTGCACATCTGTGGGAGGGTCACAGATTACATCCAAATGCTCGGAATTGTGGATGAAGGCTCACGAATATTTGACTCTGACACAAATGCTCTGTTTTTAAAAATAAAATCTGGAGGAAACTGCAACCAGAAAGATTTCCAATTATTCTGGGGAAAGAGAATTCAAAACTCGTGCTACTGACCCAGGGGACACAGTGAAAGTTAGAGGCCTGGGAACCATCAGAAATGTAACAGGTTGTGAGGAAGGTGGTGGTCAGACAGGGACAAAAAGACAGTCTGTCACAAGGGGGAAGGGGGGAGAGATTAAACAGCAGAAATGGTGGTCCCTCAAGGCCACAGGGAATGGAGTTAGGGCTGGGAAAGAAACCAGGAAACAAGACATGCAGCTGTCAAAGAAATACTTTGGAAAAACAGATTATAACAATATAGACAGCAGAGTTCACAGTCTGAAATTGTTGCTTTCGTTGGTGAGTACAGAATGTTGTAAAGTCTGGGTAGTTCTATTATAAGCAACACATATAGGATGGGCCAAGTGGCCGTGATCTGTGCTGTAACTTTCTGATATTTCTTATCTGACATTTGGAGTTCAAGTCTGATGATGATGTTAATAAATTTTCTAATTGGACTGGAGTTTAATATTCTGGAGAAATGTCAAATAAATCACATTGATCCTATTCTGCAGGCCTTAGTCCATAGCCCTGCATGTTCCAGCATTTCAGTTACATCCATGTCCTGCTGGTGGGACAGGATATACAGGGATGGTGATGGTGGTGCCTGGGACATTGTAAGATATGATTCTGCGTGTATGACTGTGTAAGGCTGTTGGTTGACTAGTCTGTTTTCTAGCTCACCCAATACGATGCTGGCAGGGTGAGAAACTACATTTGGAGCTCCTCTGCTCACCAGTTCCTTTCCTTTCTGCTTTTTCTTATTTCTTTCTCTCAGTCACCCCCTTGCAGTCTCTGACACAAACGTCTCAACATTGAATCATGATATCAGGATAACCCTGTATCCTATGCCTCATTATTTTGTGAATGAGCCTTCCATGGGGAACATTATCAGACACCTTGCTAAAATCCAGATACACCACATCCACTGCTCTGTCCTCACAAACGTGTTTGTCACATCCTCAAATAATTCCATAAGGTTTGTGAGGCATAACCTGCCGCTCACAAAGCCATGCTGACCATCTCTAATCAATCTATGCTTTTCCAAATAATCATAAATCCTGTCTCTCAGAATCCTCTCCGATAATTTGTCCACAACTGATGTCAGACTGACTCATCGATGATTCCCAGGATTATCTCAATTGCCTTTCTTGCATAAGGGAATAATGTTTGCCACCATCCAATCATCTGGTAGGACTCCGGTGGACAATGAGGATGCAAAGACCGTCACCAAAACACAGTAATCCCTTCCCTCATTTTCCATTACAATTCTAATATATCCTTTCTGGCCCAGGAGTCTTATCTATCACCATGATTTTTCAATATGTTCAGCACATTCTCCATCTTAACATCAACTGGTTCGGGCATTTCAGCCTGTTTCACGCTGTCCTCACAAAGGACAAGTTCACACTCACTCATGAATACTGAAGCAAAGTACACATTAAGGACCTCCCCTACCCCCTCTGACTCCTGGCACAAGTTTGCTTCACTATTAGGGGTATAAATATGGAATTATGTCTCAGCACTGAATTAATGTAAAGATGTTGCAGTGTACAATCACTCGATTACTTTGAATATTGAACTGTATTTTAACTGAGAAAACACAGTTGAATTGATTTCATTATATTTCACTTCATGCTAACATTTATTGTATTTCGAATCACAATAAGAGTTTCCTTTTTACATATATAAAACTTACTTAAAATTCATCGCACGTTTACGTACAGAAAATAGCATTATCATCTGCTTGTTCCTTCCTTTTTCAATGACTGTTCATTTTGAAATTGTGGAAGCTGTACTTTGTTGAAAGGAAGGGAAATTGTCTTCAGCTGAATATTCACATTGATTTAAAAATGCATCAGTCAAAGTACAATGATCACGCAGTTTTGTCAATTTGTCTTTCAAAGAATTGTCATGAGATTCCTGTTTATTTACGACCATCATTCTTTTATTCTATTGTTATTGTAAAATAGTTTAATTTCCAGTCCATTACACACAGAAACTACCGAATTAATTCCCATTTAAATTACAACAATAAAACAGCTGATTAGTTTTCATTTGATTAACCACATTAAACATAATATTGCAGTCCCGCCGTGCTGAGTGGGAACATTATCAAAGGAGCTTGTGAGGCTGTGGCAGTGTCTCTATTACTAGACCTGAGGGATGGTTTCAGGTCACACCTTCAACAGAAATATATCAAGAGCTGCTCTGAATGTTGATTAGAGAGTAGCTAAGCGCAGACTGAATTGCTTTTCAATCCAACATTAGATCTGCTTTTATATGTAATATCAATAATCACAAATCTGATGCTTATTTGTGTCAGGTTACCAAGAAATGTGTACGGGAATCCCCCATTTTTGGAAAGTTCGCTTTAGCCACTTTGCTTTTACAAAAGACTTACAGTTGTCCCTAGTTTCTCTAACTGAGAGAAATCTGAAGAGGATTTTCACTTTAACGAAAAAGGGGGGGGTGGGGGATGTTTCCCATATAAATTAATGCTTCTTCGATTTATGCATTAACAGCTTGTGAAAGGTTTCATAATAACGCTATACTTTCTGATAGTGGTGATACCTGTATCTAATTCTGTTGCTTATAAGTTCCTGGAGAATATTTGAAAATGTTGCAGAATTAAAGATTACGATGTTTAAGTAATGTGATTGATCTTTTTTTGTTACAAAGGGGCAAGTCCAAACAATTGAAACACATTAAACATTATTCTCTCATGCTATAAATTTGAAATAACGTTGATATCTTCTTCAGTAAACTAACAAATGCTCCCACCTATTACTTGTCAGTCAGCTGGTTACCTACTTTGTAACTAAATGTTGTGATTCACTTAAGTATTACTCTGTCCTTTAATCAAAGTGTATTTGTAATTGTTGTTCAATTTATGAATTGCCAGGAAATTGTTTTTATTTTTCCATTCACCAGTCTCCCTGCTTTAGGAAAGATGTTGGGAAACTTGCAAGAGTTCAGAAAAGTTTTACTAGGGTGTTGCCAGTATTGGAACATTACAAGGAATTCAGAAAGGAAAGGGAGAGTCGGGATGGAGTAGGTTTTTCCAACAATGGTGAGGTCAAATATTAGTTTGTAGCAGAACGGGAGAGAAGGACATAACCAGAAAAGACAGACAGATAGAAAAAGGCACATTTTCTGTGATTTGGTGAGGGGGAGTTATGAGGAGGAGCAGCCCTACTCCAAAAGCACTATTCCTACATCCGTGAAATCACCCAACCCCACCCTAGTCTCAGCTCATTTACTGAAACACTCGCCCATCCCTGTGTTATCTCCAGACTTCATTACCCAAACACACTCCTGGCCAGCCTCCCACATTCAACTTACATGCAATCTCAACAGTATCTAAAACTCGACTGTCTAAGTTCTCACTTGTACCAAAACTTGTTGATCCATCAAAAGGCTCCTATTAACAAGCAACAATTTAAAATTCTCACCCTTGATGTAATTCCTGGCTGTGAACATCCCTGTCTCCCTGCACCACACAACCTGTGAGATCCCGACAACTCATTTTCTTTCAGACTCCCAACGATTTTTTTTTCATTGCTTCATCTATCTGGCTGTTTCTACTGTTGCCAAGGCAACATGGTCTGGAATTCCCACCCTAACCCTCTCAGACCTGCTTTCCTCCTTTATTCCTGAAAACCTGCTTATTTGGCAATTCTTTTGATAACCTGACCTAATATCCCCATCTGTGGCGTTATGTCAGAAGCTCTCAATAGTATTTCTGTGGAATTATAAACATGATAAAAAAAAACAAACTGTTATTGATTTGCACATACATTGTCAACTCTTCACTGTCGCTGAGTGAATAATCTATAACAGCACTTACCCAACCACATTGTGGGAGCAATTTCACCACACGAACTGTAGCTGTACAGGGAAGTCAAACATCACCTTCTCCACAGGCAATGGGGCTTTGGCATTGATCATTGGGATCTGTGGAAGGAGAAACACAGCTGATATTTCAGGCAGTGCTAAATGCATTACAGGGAGGAAAGTGTTGCAGCATTTGGGATTTTCAAATTTGTGTTTTACAATGTGCACTAAGTTCTGTAAAACCCCTCATTCCATACCATGAAAATTCCATTCTCTTCCTGGTCAATATGTCTTTCCTTTCCCCTGCCCTGCACCTTCACACATTTCCAATGCCTTGGCCACAACACACACTGTGCTGTCAGTGAGGTTTATCAGGTGGTAAAGTATTGTCCCGCCCCACATTCACTCCGATTGGTTGAAGGACCAACTGGCACATCCTGGTCCTCCAGCCTCGTCCCCCCACTCATTGGTCCTGCGCTGACATCAATAATCCGAGGCCCATTGTGGGCTGGAGCATGCTCAGTGCTTCCTGCTTTTGCTGCTGTTCATCAGGTATGAGAGAGAGAGAGGGCTCATCCCTGTTTCTCCTGATGTCAGACAATAACAACAACTACCTGCATTGTATGGAGCCTTTCACATTGACAAATCTCCTAAAATGCTTCACGAATGATGGAAACGTTGATTAAAGAACAATTTTTAGATACATCTTCAAGGCGGACAGAGTGGGGGTGAGGGAGGATATTCCAAATGTCTGTGTCCTCGGCAGTTCCAATCGTGGAGTGATATAGATGGGCAACAGCTTACAACGGAGACAGTTAGTGGCTAACAGTAGCTTAACAACCCCATGTCATAGCCCCCTACCCCACACACCAGGCCTTGCTCTCACAGCCTGTCATTACACACCACCTATGATTTGCCACTAACAGTCTCCATTAACAGCTAGTCACCTTCGCCCAGCCAGATGGTTATCCACTCCTTTATCCAACTGTTCTTCTCACTCTATCCACACCTACCCTTTACTCCTTTTATCTTGCCCCCCACCCCCAAAAAAACACTATCTTCTGCACATAAACTTGACTTTTTTTTCTCAGTGACATCTGTTCTGTGGAAGGAACACCGGATCGTAAACTTTAACTCCGATTTCTCATCACAGATGCTGCCAGACCTGCTGAGCTTCTCCAGAACCTCCTGGTTGTTGTTTCTGATTTACAGCATCCGCAGTTCGTTTGGTTTTAATTTACCGGGAGTTTGTAATTCAGGTCCAACAGCCTCTGTCCCAGTCTCTGCTGTCTCTCCCACCCCCACCCAGTGACACTGCACCTGCACAGCTCATGGACAGGTGATGTCTTGCTGGCCACACCCCTCATTCACTCCCATTGGCTGCAGGACCACACAGACTCTCCTCCTATTGGTCTGGAGCTGCCGTTAATTAAGCCATCCCCCATTGTGAGGTGAGTGGTTGGCTCCTCCCTCTCTCTGCCCTGGGATGAGCTTCATCATTCACAGTGAATGGGGCAGTATCACAGAGCACAGGGGCTGGGGGCTCTTCGGCCCATTGGGGCTGTACTCTCCCCCTCTGGAGATGCTGCAAATCTGTCCCAAGTCCCCTCCCATGAGCCCATAGCCTCCCAAATCTTTCCTTAAAAAGTAAAATTCCAAGTCTGTTTCAGAATACCTGCTGAATCTATGTCGTTCAGACTGTTCCAGATGCTCAGAACTTACTGAGTAAAATAGTGTTCACATTTTCACCTTGTATTATTTGCCAATTACTTGAAAGTAGTTACTAAAAATTGTGACAGGGTTAACAATTCTTCTCTCTCTTTGCAAATTCAAGACCTTGGAACCAAATCTGCACCAGATCAAAATCACTGCTTCACCTTCTCAGCTCCAAGGTAATTATCTTTGCTTCAGATAGCTCTGCACAAAAGAGAGGAATGCATCTTAATTTATTAAGATCAAAGAAACAGACCTTCCGTCCAATTCGTCCATGCCAACAAGGAATCCTAAACTAATGGATTCCCATTTACCATCTATTGGTCTGTATCCATCAAAACCCTTCCTATTCATGTACCCAATTGGAAGCCTTTTAAATGTTGTGATTTTATCAGCCTCCACTACTTCATCTGGTAGCCCCTCCCATACACACACCACACTCAGCTTGAAAAAGTCGCCACTTAGATCCCTTTTAAATGTTTGCCCTCTCAACTTAAACCCATGTGCTCTAGTTTTGGACCCATCTAACCTGAGGAAATAGGACCCCAGCTGCTCACCTTATCCATGCCCCTCGTGATTTTATAAATCTCCATGAAGTCACCCCTCAGTCTTTGACTCTCCAGAGAAAATAGCCCCAGCCGATTCAGCCTCTCCCTGTAGCCCAAATCCTCCAATCCTGGCAACGTTTTTGTAAATCTTATCCAAACCTTTTCAAGTTTCACAACATCCTTCCCAGAGCAGGGAAATTCAAACTGAAAACAGAATTCCAGAAATGGCTTAATCAACGTCCTGTTCAACCACAATATGACATCCCAGCTTCTGTATTCAATGCATTGACCAATAATGGAGAGCCTTAATGGAGTCCCATTTGCCAGCGGTTCACCCTCATCCCTCTAAAACCTCCCTCTTCATGTACCCAATCAGATGCCTTTTAAATGCTGCAATTGTTCTAGCCTCCACCCCTTCCTCTGGCAGTTCATTCCATACATGCAATGCCCTCAACGTGAATAAGATGCCCCTTAGATTCCTTTTAAACCTTTTCCCTCTCGCCTTAAGCCTGTACCCTCTATTTTCGGACCCACCGAACTTGGGAAGAAGTCCCTGACTGCACACCTTATCCTTGCCCTTCATGATTTTATAAGATCACCTCTCAGCCTCCAACTCTCCAGGGAAAATAGTCCCAGCCTATTCAGCCTTTCCCAATAGCTCAAACCGTCCATCCCCGGGAAAGTCCTTGCAAATATTTTCTGAACCCTTTCAAGTTTCTCAACATTATTCCAAGAACAGGGAGATTGGAACTGAAAACAGAATTCCAGAAGGGCCTTCATCAATATCCTGTACAGCCACAATATGACATCACAACAGCTGCATTCAATGCATTGACCAATAACGGGGAGCGTACCAAATGCTGCATTCACTCCCTCGCCTCCCTGGGACTCTACTTTCAAGGAACTATGAACCTGCATTCCAAGGTCTCTTTGTTCAGCAACGCTCCCCAGGACATTACCATAAGTGCACAAGTCCTGCCCTGATTTGCCTTTCCAAAGTACAACAGCTCACATTTATCTAAATTGAACTCCGTCTGCCATTCCTTGCTCCAATGGCCCACCTGATCAAGATCCTGTTGTATTCTGAGCTAACCTTCTTCACTGTCCATGACACCTCCAATTTTGGTGTCTTCTGTAAACCTACTGACCATACCTCATATATTCACATCCAAGTCATTTATTTAAGGGCCCAATATCCATCATTGCATCACACTGCTGCTCACAGACCTCCAGTGTGCAAAGCAACCCTCCATCATCCTCGGTCTCCTACCTTCAAGGTAGTTTTGTAATGGCTTGCTCTCTCTGCATTCCATGTGATCTAACCCTGCTAACCAGTCTGCTTTGTGGAACCTTGTTGAATGTCCATATAAACAGCATTCACCGCCTGGTTTAATCAATTTTCTTTGTCACTTCAAAACACTCACTCAAGTTAGTGAGACCCAATTGTGCATGTACAAAGCCACATTGACTCTCCCTGATCATTTCTGTCCCGTTGCGCCTTCCTTGTTCAGTCCACACTCTCCCACCAACCCACGCTCCACACCCTTGACCCTCCCTTACCGTCACAGGAAATGTAAAACATGCGGCCACACCTCCCTCTGACCTCTGTCCAAGACCCCAAAAGGATCTTTTCACATCAGGCAGAGATTTGCCTGCACATCCCAAAACCTCATATACTGCATCTAGACACTATGGGAAATTTAACATGATTCATCCAACTAACCTACACATCTTTGGACTGTGGGAGCAAACTGGAACACCCGAAGGAAATCCTCACAGACACTGGGGAGAATGTGCCAACTCCAACACAGACAGTCGCCCGAGGCTAGAATCAAACCCAGGTCCCTGGTGCTGAGGAAGCAGCACTAACGACTGAGCCACAATACTGTGGGATCTTTGGTGCTGATGCGCTGCCCCACTGATACCTCAGTCACTCACCCTGCCTCATTTCCTAAGAGGCAGCGATGACGGAGTGAAATTATTGCTAGACAGTTAATTCAGAGACCCAGATAACGTTCTGGCGACCCGGGTTTGAATCCCATCACGGCAGATTTTGGAACGTAAATTCAATAAATATCTGGAAAAAATAATCTAGTGACGACAGGAATCCATTGCCAATTATTGGAAAAACCCACGTGGTTCACTCATGACCTTTAGGGAAGGAAAATGCCATCCTTACCTGGTCTAGTCTGCATGGAACTCCAGACCTATAGCAACGTGGTTGACTCTTAACTGCCCTCTGGGTAAACGCAGCAATAAATGCTGGCCGAGCCAGTGACAGCCTCATCCTGTGAATGAATAAAGAAAACAGGTCAGGTTTTGTTCCTTCTATCGTAGGTACATCCAACAAACTCAATCAGAAACGTTCTCGTACACACTGAACAAATACCTTTACATCCAAGCCCTTAACACTACATCACTCCGAGGCTGTGTTGGTAAAGTTAAAACCCCTTATCATTGCATCCATATTATTCTTACAGATAACTGAGGTCTCCTGGTAAAATTGTGTCTCAATTCCCCGCTGACTATTGGGAGAGAGTCCATAATACAATCCCAGTAAGATGGTCATCCCTTTCTTATTTCTCAGTACCAACCAAATAACTTGCCTGGATGTACTCCCAGGAATATCCTCCTGAAGCCCAGCTGTAATGTTATCCCTAATCAAAAACACCTCTCCCCCTGCTGTGTTGGTCCCTTTCTATCCTTGCTATAGCATCGATACCCTGGAACATTAAGCTGCCAGTCCTATCCATCCCTGAGTGATGCCTCTGTAATTGCTGTAATATCCCAGTGCCATGTTCAAAACCATACCCTGAGCCCACCTGCCTGACCTGTCAGGTCTCTTGCACTGAATTAAATGCAGTGCAACTGGTCCGTCCCACCTCATTCTGTGACTTGCTCTTGCCTGCCTTGACAGTCTGACTGGTGAACAGTATCAGCCTCAGACTCACCTCTTTTCTCACTCTCTCACTTTCTCCTGACTCCCTCACTGGTTTAATGCCTCCCGAATGGCACTCGCAAATCTCCCTGCTCGTCAGGACCCCATGCTTTCCCCTTCCTATGCCATTGGTACCAATGTACAATGTCCTCCCACCGGTTATTTTCTCTTTTGAGAATATTCTGCTCCCTCTGAGAGACATCCTTGACACTGACACCAGGGCAGCACCACCCCATTCTGATCTCTCACTGTCAGCTGCAGAAATGGCAGACTGTGCCCCTGACTAGAGAGTCCTCTATCACCATCGATCGTGTGGAACTAGATATACCTCACTTTATGTTAGAAGCCAGTCTCAGTACCTGTAACTTGGCTGTCAGTGCTACATTCCCCTGAAAGTCTATTGCCACCTACATTTTCCAAAACCATATACTTGTCTGAGATGGGGATAGCCACAGGAGACTCCTGCAGTACCTACCTACCCCTCCTAGCTTTCCTGGAGGTAACCCATCTACCTGACTGTATCTGCAGTATCCTGCATTCCTGAGACTGCCACCTATCACACCCCCCGGCTCCTGTCAATTCCTCACTGCCTTTAATCACTCCTCCACCAATCCATGTGATCCAAAAGGATTTTCAATCACATTTCCTGCAGACATAATCATCAGGATCATTGAAACTCTCCCTAATCTCCCACATCCGACAGGAACAGCACGCCACTCTACAACAGGCCATCTCTCTGCCTTAACAACCTACAGACCAAGACAAAGACACAGTCTTACTGCTCAAAAAATACTGCCCGAGAATAGCAATGCTTACATTTCAGATCTTAAACATTTCATCAAGAGACTGTAAGACATTAAAAAGAAATCCTCACCTTACTCACTATTGTAGATTTAATAAAATAAAACCGACTAAGATTGATATTTAAAGAGACTGAAACTCACTGAGCTGATCCCCGGCTCTGAGTACTTCCAAGGGTGAGGTCTCTCTGAGGGCAGCTGTGAAATGTCACTGTTTCTCTTCTCTGCCCGCTCCATTTCTAGAGAGATTTTTAACTTCACAGCAAGTCGGCTCAGAGAGGTCACTGCTTGGTTTTATTCACTGGGGTTGCCTTTGCTGCCCAGACCAGTATTTATTGGCCACCTTTACTTGTCTTGGAGAAAGGTGGTGGTTAACCGCCTCCCTGAAATGCTGCAGTCCATGTACACAACAGTGATGTTTGGACAACAATCCCCCTCCGGCCGCACAACCCTCCCTGTCTCTGTAATCCCCCTCCGGCCCCACAACCCTCCCTGTCTCTGTAATCCCCCTCCGTCCCCACAACCCTCCCTGTCTCTGTAATCCCCCTCCGGCTTCAGAAATTACATTTCCGTGGCATAAGAATTTTATTTGGATTCATTTTTGTTCAATAAACCCCCTCCCCACCAAAAAAAAGGGAAATATTTCGCCCCCAAACAAATTTGTTGATTGACCTTTTGGAGAGGCTGACACATGGACGTTGCAGTATTTTCATCTCACATTGCACATGTAGAATGACAGAACATTCTTTTAAACATTGCTAAAAAGGGGAGGCAATGGCTTAATGGTATTCCTGCCAGATGAGTGACATGTGCAATGTTCCGAGGATTAGGGATAGAATCCCAACATGGCTAATGGCGGCATCGAATTCAATACAATCTAGAGCGAAAAGGTGAATGATGACCATGAAACTATTGTCAATTGTTAGAAACCCATCTGGTTCACTCATGTCCTGTAGGGAAGGAAACGGTCATCCTCACCTGGTCTGGCCTACGTGTGACTCCAGACCCACAGCAATGTGGTTAACTCTCAACTGCCCTCAGGAAAAATATTTTTAGAACTGTTAACTACTCTGCACGTATCACATAAAAACTGGCTGTTCCCATTGGGACCATGTAAATTTCTGAATGGCCTGAACTAAAACTGAGTTTCAGCTTCACGTTCTCCCTGTCTCCCCTCACTCTGTTTACACCCAACTCCAAAACAGACTCGTTGAGCCAAGCAGCCCTCTCAGTGCAGCCCTGTCATTGTCATTGTCTGCTCACACCTACACTGCCCTCAGCCTCCTGTACTGTTCCAATGCATCTCAATGGGAGCTCAGGGACAGCACCTCATCTTTCAATTCAGCCCTTTGTAACCCCAGATGTACGAATTTGTACATCTTTCTGCTTAACAAAAATATTGGAGATATTTTCCCACAAACAGAACAGACAAACCTGTTTCCTTCCACAGTTAAATGCCAATGATATTCAGATCCTGATGACTCCATTGACTGTAAAAACTTGCTTTTGAGATCCCAGCCACAATTATTCTGATTTAATATCCTCTGAAATGAATTCACAAAACAAAACTCAGTCAGTACAGGAAGAATATAAAGACATACTTTTCTCTTGGTATGTGCTTGATGTGTAAATGCCACTCTTTAAATCGTACAAACCCGCCCCATCCTAGGAAGGGGACATGCACATTCACCTCACTGTACCTTGCCCCCAATAATTCCTGGTGTTTGCGATTGTGTAGATGTCTGATCAGAAGGTCACCATGGGGTCAGATATAACTCAATATTGTGAAGTGTGTAGTTCTGCTGCATAGTTCCCAGTGAGAGGGAGGGGCTCAGCAGTAAGGGAAAGGAATTTGTCAGGCAACGGGTTTAACCATTACAATGTTTCATTGGAGGAAACTGCACCTAATCGAGTAGTGGGAATGTGGTAAGCAGTTTGATAACTGAGTAACAGTGGAGTAATGATGGGGAGGGAGAGCTGGGCATCGTCAGTGTACATGTGAAACCCAACATGGTGCTTTTGCACAATGTCACCTCCTGGCAGTATGTCCGTGAGATACAGAAGGGACCAAGGACACCAAATGCAAGGAATTCAGAAAGGAAAGGGAGAGTGGAGATGGAGCAGGATTTTGGGAGAGAAGGACATAACCAGAAAAGACAGAACAAGGAACAATATCTGTGAATGGGTGCGGGGGACTGATGATGATGATGAGGAAAGAGAGTTGGAAAGTCTATAGTTTAGTGAAATTAGGGTAAAGGGTCAAGGTGAGCTCTGATAAGGCTTGACAAGAGACTGGAGGAAGATGTAAGTTTAGGACAAAAACCGGGAACACATGAGACAGTTTGGCTCCATGGGCTAGTGGGAGGGAGGGAGGGAAGCAGCAGATCGGATCATCTCAGTCTTAGTGACAGAGAAACTCCATACGCTCCAAACTCTTGTTGTTGGAGAGAAGGATGGAGGAGACAGGATGATGGACAGTGTTTCACAAAGAAACAAAACCTGGGTAAGTGATATTTAAAGTGAGTGAACAAACCTAATGTATTTGACTTTTATCCAAAATATAAAAGCAAACGACTGAAGTCCTGGTTCGAATCCTAATTTGGCAGATGGTGGAATCTGAATTCAAGAAAAAAATAACCGGAATTAGGAATCTCCTGATCTCCATGGAATCATTGTCAATGGCAAAAAAAAATTCCTGCCAACCCAACAGTGGCCCAGCCAGCTACTCACTGTATTAATCACTGCAAAGTCTCAACACAGGAATGAAACTGGGTGGACCACTCGGTATCTAACAGGGCACCAGAAAATACAACCATAGAATCAGCCCTCTCGATGGTGCAACGTCCTCCAGACTAACATCTGGAGTTTGGTGCCAAAATGTGCAGAGCTGTCTCACAGACCAATCAAGGAACAGCCTGACATACTCATACTCACGGAGTCATCCCTTACAGACAATGACCAGACACCACCATCACCATCCCTAGATATTGAGAGTGTGGTGATGGAAAAGCACGACAGGTCAGGCAGCATCTGAGGAGAAGGAGAATCGACGTTTCGAGCCTAAGCCCTTCATCAGCTTGACCTGCTGTGCTTTTCCAGCACCACACTCTCGACTCTGATCTCCAGCATCTGCAGTCTTCACTTTCTCCTGAAATCTTTGGATATGTCCTGTCCCACCAGCCGGACAGACCAGGCAGAGGCCGTGGCACAGACAGGGAGGATTTGTCCTTGGAGTACTCAGCACTAAATCCGGACACCAGGAAGTCTCATGGCTCCTGCTGACTACCATGTACCGTCCTCCCTTGGCTGATGAATCACTTCTCGTTCATGTTGAACAACATTTGAAGGAAGCACTGAGGAAGTAAAATGGTGTCAAATGTACTCTGGGTACAGGATTTCACTGTCCACAATCGAGATCAACTCTGTGACAGAATTACTGACTGAGCTGGCCAGGTCCTGAAGGATATAGCTGTTCAACTGAGTCTGCAGTGGGGGGTGAGGGAACCAACAAGAGGGAAAAACATACTTTATCTCATTGTTATGCATTGACCAGGAGCAGATACATCTGTCCATGACAGTATCGGTAAGAGCGACCATCACACATTCCATTTGGAGACACAAGTCTTGGCTTAAAGCTGAGAAAACCTCCATTGTGTTGAGTGACACTATCACCGTGCTAAATGGGGCAGACTTTGAAGAGATGTAGGATCTCAAACTGTAGGATGTAGGATACCTCGGAGATACTGTGGGTCATCAACAACAGTAGAACTGTACTCCAGCACAATCTGTAATCTCATGGGTTTGTACATCCCGCACTCACCCATCACAATGGACAGGAAAGGAGGGCATGCCATGAGCAGCACCAGGCATAACTAAAAATGAAATGCCAACCTGGTGAAGCTACCAAACAGGACCATCTGCATATCAAACAGCATCAGCAGCACACAACAGAGCTAAGTGATCCTACATCCAATGGATCAGATCAGAACTCTGCAGTTCTGCCACACCCAGTTGTTTAATTGTCCATCACCGTTCACAACTCATTGGAGGAAGCATCACAGATATCCCCACCCTTATATGTGAGGCTCCTCCAGCAGTACAAGCACCAGATAAGGTGACAGCATTTGCAGCAATCTGCAGCCAGAAGTGCAAAGTGGGATGATCCATCTCAGCCTTCTCCAGTGGTTTCTAACATCACAGATGTAAGTTTTAAGCCAATTCTATTCAGTTTGAATAACATCAGGAAGTGGTTAAGTAGTGCAAAGGCTATCGGCCCTGCCAATATTCTGGCAATAATACTGATAGCTTGTGCTCCAGAACTTGCCACCCACCGAGCCACGTACCGCTCCAGCACTGGCATCTACTGACAATGTGGAACATTGCCCAGGGATGTTCAACACAAAAACCCAGGGCAATCCAACCCAGGCAATTTCCACCTCAGTCCACACTCGATCAGCAGTAAAGTGATGGAAGATGTCATCAACAGGGCTATCAAGCAGCAGTTCCTAGGCAACAGCCAGCTGAGTGACACGCATTTTAGGCTCCACCAGGGCCACTCAGCTCCCGGTTGTGTTACTGCCCTGATTCACAACCTGACAACCAGCTGAATACCAGAGGTGAGGTGAGGGGGACAGCCCAGTCCCACTCCAACACCACTATTTCTAGCTGATTCCACCTTCACATCAGCTCATATACTCAAACTCTCATCCATCATATGTTATATCCAGGCTTAATTATCCAAACACACTCCTGGCCAACTTCCCACATTCAACCTCCGTGTAATCTCAAGAAAACCTAAATCTCTGCTGCCCAAGTACTCCCTCGTACCAACACTTGTTGATCCAACTTCATAATCAACAACGTAGTGCCACAGAGGTGTACAGCATGGATACAGACCTGTCGACCCAACCTATCCATGCCGACCAGATATCCCAACCCAATCTAGTCTCATCTTCCAGCATCCGGCCCACATCCCTCAATTTAAAATTCTCACCCTTGATGTAATTCCTGGTTGTGATCATCCCTAGCTCGCTGCATCACACACCCTTTGAGACCTCGACAACCCATTCTGTTCGAGATTCACAATGATCTGTTAATTCATTACTTCACCTGTGTGGCTGCTTTTACAGTTGCCAAAGCAACAAGGTCTGAAATTCGCAGCCAAAACCTCACAGGTCTGCTTTCCTCCTTTGAGACATTCCTCAAAACCTGCTTATTTGGCAATGCTTTTGGTCAGCTGACCTAATATCACCATCTCTGGCCTGATGTCTAAAGTTCCCAATAATATTTTTGAGAAATTATAAGCAGGATAATAAAACTACAAACTGTTGTTGATTGGGGCATGATCTTCACATCATCACTGTTGCTGTAATGAATAATCTGTAACATCTCCTACCCAACCACATTGTGGGAGCACCTTCACCACACAAACTGCAGCTGTACAAGAAAGTCAAACATCACCCTGTCCACAGGCAACAGGGCTTTGGCATTAATCACTGGGATCTGTGGAAGGAGAAACACAGTTGATGTTTCAGAGAGTGCAAAACGGATCACAGGAAATGAAAATGGTGCAGAATGTGATAGTCAGAAATGGAAGGAAAATACACTTGCTCAATGGAAAAAAGAATTCTTGACTGTCAAAGATTTTCCAGAAAAAAATAATAAGCAACACATGGTCAGAGGCTGGATGGCAGTGAAAAATTAGCTTACAAAAATGTCTGTAAAAGTAATAGTAAAATACTAAACAGACCAAAAATACACCCATTGTTCGAGACTGTGGAAGCTAGACATTAACAAAGTGGTCATGAGGGAGCCCAGAGATGAATCAACAGTATAAGTTGTTATGATCCCACAGTCAGAGATGTATAGCACCAACACAGACCCTTCAGTCTAACTCATCCAAGCCAACCAGGTATCCGAACCTAATCTATTCCCATTTGCCAGCACTTGGCTCAAATCCATGCAAATGCTTCCTCATCATATCATGTGTCTATTTAGATGCCTTTAACAAGTTTTAATTGTACTAGCCTCCACCACTTCCTCTGGCAGCTCATTCCACCCACTGCATGAAAGAATTGCCCTTTAGTCCCCTTTGAATTTTTTTCCCCGTTCACCCTAAGGCAATGCCCTCTACATCTGGACACCACCACACCAGGGAAAACACCTTGTTCATTTACTCCATTCATGCCCCTCATGATAGTATAAACCTCCATAACATCACCGCTCAGCTTAGGGTCCTCCAGGGAAAACAGCCCCAGCCTTTTATGCCTCAACCTGTAGTTCAATCTCAAACCCTAATAAGTCCTTGGAATTCTTTTTTGAAACCTTTCAAGTTTCACAGCACCCTTCTGATAGGAGGCAGGCCAGAATTGCACACAATATTCCAAAAGTTGTCTAACGAATGTCCTGTACAGCAACATGACCTCCCACATCCTATACTCACTGCTCTAACCAATAAAGGAAAATATACTGAACGCCTTCTTCATCATCCTATCTGCCTGCAACTTGACTTGCAAGGACTATGAACCTGCAGTCCAAGGTCTCTTTGTTCCGCAAACGTCTCCAGGGCCTGGCCATTCAGTGTATAAGTCCTGCCCTGATCTGCTTTTCCAAAATGCAGCACCTCACATTTATCTAAATAATACTCCATCTCATCAATATCTCATTGTAATCTGAGGTAACCTTCTTCATTATCCACAATACCTCCAATTTTGTATGACATGCAATCTCATTTACGATACCAAATCATTTAAATGAATGATGAAACAAATCAAAAAATTAACATCCATTTCTCGGAGTTTGAATGTGCTCTGTGTAAATCCTGCCCAATGACTCTGTACCAGAGAAAGGCTGCACATGCGCCTGGCTGCACCGTGCCCCCTACAAAGCTGGCGGCTCCGCACGTGTCCAGTGAATTCTTGCCCCGAATAAAGATGGCGGCACGCACCCATGCCTGCAGCCACACTGAGGCAATTCCCCATTTACTGAAAACATGAGACTGGAACGTTCAAATTTGTTTTCCAATGTGTACATACAGAACCTCTCTCACCTCCTGCGGTTCCACAGACAGCCTTGATGTTTGCGGGTACCTATTCTCTGCCTGGTTACTCGTTTGTCCTTAGTGTATTTGTACAATCACTTTGGATTCTCCTTAAACCCATTTCCTAAAGCTATCTCATGTCCCCTTTTTGCCCTCCTGGTTTACCTCGAGTATACTCCTACTGCACCTATACTCCTCTCGGGATTCTCACAAACACAGCTCTCTGTACCTGCCATATCCCTCCTTCATTTTCTTGACCAGTCCTCAATTTCATTCAACAGGCAGCATTCTCTACACCTCCCAGCCTTGGCCTTAACAGGAACATACTGTCTATATACTCTCATTGTCACAGGCCTATGGAGGCAATAGCAGATGAGGACAGAGAAGCAATCATTCTCAGTAAAGAGGTAATGTTGGGAAAGATAACAGCCTAAAGGTAGATGGGTCTCCTGGCCCTAATGGAATGCATCCCGGGGACTAAAGGAGATGGCGGGGGGTAGGGGGAGGAGGAGATAACAAATAGACTCGTGATAATTCACTAAAATTTGTTGGATTCTGGGATGGTTTTGACAGACGGGAAGCTACTAATGTGGTGGCACTACTTTTCAAAAAAGGACCCGTTAGCTTAACTTCTGTCGTGGAGAAAATGCTTGAATCTCTCAAGGAAGTAGTGGTGAGATATCTGGGTAGAAATTGTCTCATTTCGCAGACACAGCATGGATTCATGAAAGGCAGGTCATGTCTAACACATTTACTGGAACTATTTGAGGATACAACGAGTGCGTTGGACAAGGCGGACTCGGTGGAGGTGGTGTACCTGGATTTCCAGAAGGTATTCGATAAGTTGCCACACAAAAGGCTGCTGTATAAGGTAAAGATGCACAGCATTATGGGTAATTATCATTGATACAAGGACCGATTCACCAACATAATAAATAAGGGGGATAAACGGGTGTTTGGATTAGTGTTGGCACTACAACTCTTTGCAATTTACACAGATGTTTTGGAGTTGAGGACCAAGTGTACGGTGTCAGAGTTCACATTTGATACAAAGATGAGTAAAGCAATGTCTGCAGAGGCCACTGTCAGACTGCACAGGGATACAGAGAGGTTACGTGAGTGGGTAAGGATCTGGCAAATGGAGTTCAATGTTGTGATATGTGAGGTCATCCATTTTGGTCAGACTAACAGCAAACTGGATGATGAAATGATAAACATGCAGCAGGCTGCTGTACAGAGGGAGCTGGGTGTCCTTGTGCATGAATCACAGGAAGTTGGTTTGCAGGTACAGCAGGTAATTAAGGCAGTGAAGGGAATATTGGCCTTCATTGCTAGAGGGATGGTTATGCTGCAGCTGTACAGGGGGCTGGGGAGGCCACACCTGGAGTACTGTGTACAGGTTTGGTCTCCTTACACTAGCAAGGATGTACTGGCACGGGAGGGAGTACAGAGGAGGGTCACTAGTTTGAGTTGGGAGTTGTGAGGGTGGCGTATGTGGAGTGATTGAGAAAACTGGTTCTACAGTCATTGTAATTTAGAAGAATGGGAGGTTGGAGAGGAAACAAATAAAATTATGGAGGGAGTAGATAAGACAGAAGCAGGGAGGCTATTTCCACTGGGGGCAGGTCAAACTACAGAGGATAGCTTCAAAATAAGGGGGAGCAGATTTAGGACTGAGTTCAGGAGGAGCTTCTTCAGCTAAAGGGCTGTGAATCTGTGGAATTCCCTGCCGAGTGCAGCATTTGACATTATCAACTTGAATGCCTTTAAGGCAAAATGTAGATTTGTGAACAGGAAAGGAATTAAGGGTTATGGTGGGAGAGCAGGAAAGTGGAGCTGGGGCCATGAAAAGATCAGCCCTGATCTTATTGAATGGCAGAGCAGGCTGGAGGGGCCAGATGAAAGTTCTTGCCTTGTGCCATCAAAATTAGACTTTGTCCAATTCAGAACCTGAACATTTAGATCTGGTCTGTTATGTTCTGTAACTATTTTAAAACTAGTAGAATTAATCGGAGACACCCAACAGTGTGGAAGGTCATTCAGCCCATCACATTGATAGTGACCTTGAGAGCCTCCTAACCTCCCCCCCTGTAACATTGCATTTCCCAGGGCCACCCAACCTACACATCCCTGAATACTGTGGGCAATTCAGCCTGGATAATCCCCCCAACCTGCACATCCCTGAATACTGTGGGTAATTCAGCCTGGATAATCCACCCAACCTGCACATCCCTGAATACTGTGGGTAATTCAGCCTGGATAATCCACCCAACCTACACATCCCTGAATACTGTGGGTAATTCAGCCTGGACAATCCAACCTACCCTGCACATCTTTGGACTGTGGGAGGATACCAGAGGACCCAGAATAAACCCATGCAGAAAACCCCAATAAGGTGATCATCCCTTTCTTATTTCCCAGTTCCACCTAAATAACTTCACTAGGCGTACTGCCAGGAATATCCTCCCTCAGCAAAAAAACATAATGCTATCCTGAATTAAAAATGCCACTCCCCCTCCCCTCTTGTCCTCCTTTCTATCCTTTCTATAGCATCTATACCCTGGAACATTAAGCTGCCAGTCCTATCCATCCCTGAGGGGGGTGATGCCTCTATAATTCTGATAATATCCCAGTGCCATGTTCAAAACCATACCCTGAGCCCATCTACCTTCCCTGTCAGGCCACGTGCATGGAGGTAAATGCAGTGCAACTGCTCAGTCCGACTTCATTCTGTGCCTTGTCCTTGCCTGCCTTGACTATTTGACTTCTGAACTGTACCAGCCTCAGACATACCTCTTTTCTCACTATCTTCTTGGGTTTACACCCACTCCCTCACTGGTTTAATGCCTCACGAGTATCACTAACAAATCTCCCTGCCTGGATATTAGACACCTTCCAATTCAAGTATAATCCATCCTTCTTATGCAAGTCAACTCTACTCCAGAGGAGATCACAATGATTACAAAAGCCCTTTAGATTATCCTTAACCCTATTTGCCAAAGCTATCTCGCGTCCTTTTTTGCCTCCTGATCTCCCTTTGAATTATACTCCTACTGCATTTATACTCATTTTTTTTGGATTGGAATAAATGCAAAGTATAACATCCTGACAAAACAAACGTGGGCAGGACTTACACTCAATAAAAGTAGGGCCTTGAGTAGTGATATGGGAACAAAGAGACCGAGGGCTTCACAACTTTGAAGTCTGTGCCACATGTAGATGGTTAAGAAGGTATTTAGCAGGCTTGCCTTCACTGTTTAAACCTTTCAGTACAGGAGTTGGGATGTTATGTTGAGGATGTACAGGATGCTGGGAGGGCCTCTTCTGGAATACTCTGTCCAGTTCTGGTTGTGGTGTTATAGGAAGGATATTATTAAATTGGAGCAGGTTCAGAAGAGATTTACCAGCATGTTGCTATGAATGGAGGGATTGTGTTCTAAGGAGAGGCTGGATAGGCTGGGAATGTTTTCACTGGAGTGCACGAGGTTGAGGGGTGACCTTATTAGAGGTTTATAAAATCAGAAAGAGTGTAGATAAGGGGGATAGCTGGGGGAGGGGGGGGGGGGATTCAAAACTCGGGTGCATACATTTTGGGAAGAGATGAGAAAGGTTTGAGAAAAGACATTAGGGTTCTAAAAAAAAACAATTTACACACGTGGAATGAACTTCCAGAGGAAGTGGTAGCTGTGAATACAATTACAATATTTAAAAGACATTCAGATAAGGACATAAATAGGAAATATTTGGATGGATGTGGACCAAGCGGAGGCAGGTACAATTAGTTCGGTTTGGAATTATGGTCGGCATGGACTGGTTGGCCCACAGGGCCTGTTTCCTTGCTGTATAACATTATGACTCCAATTCTCACTAACTCTAAATTCCTCCATCCTCAACTCTCCCGAACACTGCCACCTCATCCAGCCTCACAACTCTTCCTTATTTATATATAATTCCTCACCAGCCACAGAACGCTCCCTGTCTCATGTCCTCCAGTTTCTCAAATCTCTGCGATATGTGCCTTTCTTTAGTTCCAGCCTTGAGGATGCCCTCATTCACTCCGATTGGTTGGAGGACAAACTAGTACGACCTGGTCCTCCAGTACTGCCCTCTGCCCCCTATTGGCCTGCGCTGACATCAATCATCCGGGGCCCATTGTGAGGTGAGTGGTGGGATCCTCCCTCTCTCTGCCCTGGGATGAGCTTCAACTTTTACAGTCAATGGGGCAGTATCACAGAGCACAGGGGCTGGGGGCTATTCAGCCCATTGGGGCTGTATTCTCTCCCTCTGGAGATGCTGCAAATCTGTCCCAATTCCCTTCCCATTTGCCCATAGCCCCCCAAATCTTCCCTTAAAAAGTAAAATTCCAAATCTGTTTATGAATAACTGCGGAGTCTGTGTCCAGCTGCTATTTAGACTGTTCCAGACGCTCAGAACTTACTGAATAAAATAATGTTCACATATTCACATTATTTACCAGTTACCTGAAAATAGTTACTAAAATTGTGACATTGTTAATAATTCCCCTCTGCAGATTAGATAACCTAGAAACAAATTTGCACCTGGTAAAAATCACAGCCTAACCTTCTCAGCTCCAAGGATGATTATCTGTGCTTCTGCTAGCTCTCCACAATAGAGGAACACATCCTATTTTCATTTATTAGTATCATAGAGATGTACAACACAGAAACAGACCTTTGGTCCAATTTGTCCATGCCAACGAGGAATCCTCAAAAAATGGAGCCCCATTTGCCAGCAATTGGTCAAAACATTCAAAACTTCCAATTCACGTACCCAATCTGATGCCTTTCAAATGTTGTAATTGTATCAGCCTCCACTACAGCTCATTCCCCACACACAGCTTGAAAACTTTGTCCCTTAGATCCGTTTTAAATCTTTGACCTGTCAACTTAAGCCCACGTGATCTTGTTTAGAACCCACCTAACCTGGGGGGAAAGACCCTGGCTGCTCACCTTATCCACGTCCCTCATGATTTTATAAATCTATATGAACTCACCTCTCAGTCTTTGACTCTCCAGGGAAATTAACCCCGGCCTATTCAGCCTCTCCCTGTAACCCAAATCCTCCAACCCTAACAAAGTCTTTGTAAATCTTGTCTGAACTCTTTCAAGATTCACAACATCCTTTCCAGAACAGGGAATTTCAAACTTAAAACAGAATTCCCAAAATGGCTTAATCAATGTCCTGTCCAGTCACAATTTGACATCCCAGCTTCTGCACTCAACGCATTGACCAATAAATATAAGCATACAAAACTACCTTCACTAGTCTGCTGATCTGCGACTCTACTTTCAAGGAACAATGAACCTGCACTCCATGGTCTCTATGTTCAGCAACATTCCCAAGGACTTTACCATTAAGTGTATAAGTCCTGCCCTGATTTGCCTTTCCAAAATCCAACAGCTTACATTTGTCTAAATTGAACCCAGTCTGCCATTCCTCGGCCCAATGGCCCATCTGGTCAAGATCCTGTTGCATTCTAAACTAACCTTCTTCATTGTCCACTACACCTCCAATTTTGGTGTCTTCTGTAAACTCAATATCCATTTCTGCAGCATACTGCTGCTCACAGACCTCCAGCCCACAAAGCAATCCTCTGCCTCCTACCTTCAGTTTTGTATCCAAATGGCTAGTTCTCCCAAGATTTCATGTTATCTAACCCTGCTAACCAGTCTGCTTTGTGGAACATCATTCAGTGTCCATATAGACAACGTCCACAATCTGCCTTCATCACTCATCTGTGTCATGGCTTCAAAAAAACGAGAGAGAGTGTGAGAGAGAGTGCGAGAGTGCGAGAGTGTGAGAGTGTGCGAGAGAGCGAGAGATTCCCACACACAAAGCCATGTTAACTATCCCTAATCATTCCTCGTCTTTCCAAATATATGTAAATCCTGTCCCTCAGAATCCATTCCAACAATTTGCCTGCCACTGACTTCAGGCTCACTGTTCTCTTGTTCCCTGGACTTTCCTTACCACCTTTTTAAATAATGGCACAGGTCTTCCAGCACCTCACAGGTCACGAATGACAATATAAATACCTCAAGGAGGGGCACTGCCATCATTTTCTTAGCTTTCCACAAATGCCTGGGATACACCTTAACAGGTCTCAGGGATTTAACCACCTTGCTACGATTTAAGACATCCAGTACTACCTCCTCTGTATTTTGCCAGGAGCCGGGCAGCAGTGGACAATTCATTTACGGAAAGATCTGTGAATGTAATAGTAAAATAGTAAAGAGCAAAAATACACTCAGACTGAGGAAGCTAGATAATGAACAAGTGGACATCAAGGAGACCAGAGGCGAATCAGAGCAGTGTTCACTTTTATGATCCCACAGTCAGAGATGTCTAGCACCAAAACAGACTCTTCAGTCCATCCAGTCTATGCCAACCAGATATTCGAACCTAATCTATTCCCATATGCCAGCACTTGGCCAACATCCCTCTGAACCCTTCCTATTCAAATGCTTTTGAAATGTTACAATTTTGGTTGCCCTTTAGGCTCCTGTTGAATTTTTCCCTCACACCCTAAACCTATATCCTCTAGTTCTGGGCTCCACCACCCCAGGGTAAACACCTTGTCTATTTACGCTATCCATGCCCCTCACGATGAGAGAAACCTCTTCAACATCACACTCCAGGGAAAATGGCCACAGCCTATTATGCCTCTCCCTGCAACTCAAATCCTCCAACCCTGGCAACATCCTTGAAAATCAATTCTCAAATCTTTCAACTTTCAGTGCCTCCTTCCAACAAGAGGGAGACCAGAAATGCACACAATATTCCAAAAGTGGCCTAACCAATGTTCTGTCCAGCTCCTTTCCTCAACACTCTGACCAATAAAGGGAAGCATACCAAATGCCTTCTTCTCTATCCTATCTACCTGTGACTCTACTTTCAAGGAACTGTGAACCTGCATTCCAAGGTCTCTTTGTTCAGCAAGACCTTACAATTCAGTGAGAGTCCTGCTCGGATTTGCTTTCCTAAAATGCAACACCTCACATTTATCTAAATTAAACCCTATCTGCCACTCCCCAGCCCATTGGCCCATCTGATCAATATTCCATTGTATTCTGAGACAACCTTTATCACTGACCACAACACCAACAATTTTGGTGTCATCTGCAAACTTACTAACTGTACCGCCTCTATTCACATCCAAATCATTTACATGAATGACGAAACAAATCCTGAGAAAAAATAAATATCCATTTCCCTGGGTTTGAATATGCTCTGTGTAAATCCTGCCCTATGACCCTCTATCAGGGAGAGCTGCACATACTCCCCTCTGAACTTTGCCCCCTACAAAGATGGCGGCTGCACCTTTCCAGTAAATCATTGCCCCGAATAAAGATGGCGGCACTTACTCGAGACAATCGCGAGATGAGGCATTTTCCCGTTTACTGCAAAAACGAGACTGTAAGTTTCAAATTTGTATTTTCTGACGTGCACCAAATGTTCGCAAAACCTCTCAGCCCAGACCGACACCGTTTCCCTCCCGCTTGCTGCTGTTTATTTCTTTCCTTACCGACAGCTCTCCGCCCGCACAGCCGCGCTGTCCGCGAGGATGATCACGTGGTATAGTCAAGTCCCGCCTCTCATTCACTGATTGGTTGGAGGGCCAACTGCCCCGCCAGGTCCTCCAGCCCCGCCCTGTCCTTCCATTGGTCCGCCGCTGACATCAATCATCGTGGGACTATTGTTGGCTGGAGCATGCGCACTGCTTCGTGGCTTTTGTTGCTGTTCATAAGTTACAAGCGTGAGGGACAAAGTTAAAAATACACAACCACCTGATGCAGCAGCAGCAACGCTAGTGCTTCCAAATAAACCTGTTGGACTATAACCTGGTGTTCTGTGTATTTTAATTTTGTCCATCCTAATCCAACACCAGCACCTCCAAGTCTCGAGTGAGGGAGGAATGCATAACATAAGAACTAGGAACAGGAGAAGGCCATCCTGCCCTTTGAGCTTGCTCTGCCATTCAATAAGATCATGGCTGATCATTTCATGGACACAGAACCATTTACCCAAGTTCTCACAGTATTCTTTAATTTCTTTTTTGAAAAAAGCTACCTTAGCTTTAAAAACGTTTACTGAACGAACATCAACTACTTCCCTGGGCAATGAATTCCATTGAGGTTAAGAAGTTCCTTCTCAATTCAGTCCGAAATTTGCTGCCTCTAATCTTGAGTTGATGCCATCTTGTCCTAGATTCACCTGCCAGTGGAAGCATCCTCTCTACTTCTATTTTATCCATTTCATTCATTATTTTATATGTTTCCATTCTTCTGAATTCCAATGAATATAATCCCAATCTACTCCGTCTCTGTTAAGCCAACCCCCTCAACTCCAGAATCAACCTCGTTAACCTCTTCTACACCCCCTCTAGTACCAGTACATCCTTTCTCAACTAAGGAGATAAAAACTACATGGAGTACTCCAGGTGTGGCCTCACCAGCACCCATTACAGCTGCAACATAACTTCTGCTTTTCAGCACAATCCCTTCAGCAAAGAAGGACAAAATTGCATTTGTCTTCTGAATTGATTGTTGTACCTGGTGACCAACCTTCATGCAGAAGGATACTCAGGTACCTCTGCTTAGCAAATACTGCAACTTTTTAAAATTCAAGTAATAATCTGTTTTTAATTTACTCCAATCAAACAGTATGATATTACATTTATGAACATTATATTCCATATGACCAACCATTGCCCACTCACTCAATGTATCTATGTCCCTCTGCAAAGCTTCACAGTCCTCCACACACTTTGTCCTGCTAGTCATCTTAGTGTCATATGCAAACTTTGACACCCTACATGTGGTCCCCAACTCCAAATCACCTGTATCAATTCTAAAGATTCGCAGTCCCAACACTGATCCATGAGGCACACCACTAGTCACTTATTGCCAGCCAGGATAATATGCATTTATCCCCAGACTTTGCTTCCTGTTAGTCAACAAATTTTCTATCCATGCTAATACTATACCCCTAATGCCATGCCCCCTTATATTATGAAACAACCTCTTGAACAACACCTTGTTGAAGATCTTTTGGAAATCCAGGTACACCGTATCCACTGGGTTCCCGTTGTCCACCTTGCTCGAAATGTCTTCATAGAATTCCAAAAGATTTGTCAAGCATGACCTGCTCTTCATGAACCCGGTGTCTGTCCAATGGGACAATTTCTATCGCGTCCCTGCTATTTCTTCCTTGATAATAGATCAAAGCATCTTTCCCACTACAGAGAAGAAGGTATCTAGGGTATAATTACCCATCTTTTGTCCACCTCCTTTTTAAAACGGTGGCGTCACTTTTGCTGCTTTCCAATCTGCTGGGACTGCCACGAAGTCTAGTGAATTTTGGAAAATTACTGTCAGTGCATTTGCTATTTCTCCTGGGATACATTCTGTCAGGGCCAAAAGAATTTTCTATTATTAGCTCAATTAACTGCAACAGTCCAAAACTAGCTGTTCTGTAATAATGATAGCTTCCAAATCCTCACCTACCTTTGTCTCTTTGTTAATTACTGGAAAGATATTATATCTTCCACTGTGACATCCCATAACTAAATGCTTCTTCTCTTTTTCCGAAGGACCAACATTTACTTTAGCCACTCTTTTCTCATTATTTATGTTTATAGAAACATTGGCTATCTGTCTTTATAGTCTGTGCTAGTTTATTTTTCTCATGTTTTATCTTACATTTCTTTGTAGCTCTTCTGTGGCTTTCTGTTGACCTTTAAAGTTTTCCCAGTTCTAGTTTCATGCTGGTTTTGGCCACTTTGTATGCCTTTCAATTTGATCACTTTCCTTAGATACCCATTGCAGAGAACACCTTTTCTTACAGTCCTTCTCTGGAATATACCTTTGCCGAGGACTTTGTAAAATGTCTTAGAAAATCCTCCACTGCTCATCAACTGTCCCACCAAAAATCTTTGTTTCCAGTCTACGTTATCCAGGTTCTCCCTCATTCTATTGTAGTTCCCCATGTCCAAGCACAGGACCCAGGAATTAGATTTTATCTTCACACTCTCCATATGTATTAAATTCAACCATACAGTGATCACTTCTTCCGAGAGGATCCCTAACTCTGAGATCACTAATTATTCCTGTCTCATTGCAGAGGGCCAGATCTTGGATAGCTTGCTCCGTTGTAGATCCATTTCATACTCTTCAAGCAAAATATCACAGATACATTTAATGAACTCCTCAAAGCCACACTGACTGAGCTGATTTGACCAATCTACATGTAGATTAAGATCACCCATGATAATAACCGTACCATTTTTACAGGCATTAGTTATTTCTTTGTTTATTGCCCATCCCAATATGATGTTATTATTTGGTGGCCTATACACTGCGCTTATCAGTGACTTTCTTGTTAGAATTTTGAATGCATCATTCCTGTTTCTCCTAATGTACAGCAAAAACAATAACGACTTGCATTGTAAGGAATCTTTCACAATGGCAAATTTCCTAAGGTCCTTCATGGATGATCAAAACATTGATTAAGGAGAATGATTTTAAAAAATCTTAAAGGAGGATAGAAAAGGTTAAGGTGGCGATTTGACAGACTTCTGTCCTTGACAGCTCCAATTGTGGAGTGTTGCAGGTGAGGTGGGTTGGAAAAGGAACATGCAAAGGGGAAATGGAGGAGCACAGGCAGTGTATAAGGTCTTAAGGACAGAGGAGGTTCCAGACTGAGTCTGTCTGTCAGAGAGAGTATGGCTGACTCATGGAGTTTGAGACACTGCAATGGGTCCATACACGTCATGTTAGTCAAGGTTAGTATAACAGTGGCTGAGAGAACTTTTGATGAGGACCCGTCTCCTGAGGCAGTGTGGGCTGAGGTTAGAATCAGGAGAGGAGAGGTCACACTGCTTGGAGCTTTTTATAGGCCTCCACAGAGTTCGAGGGAAGTGCAAGAGAATATTTGCAAAATGATTCTGGGTAAGAGCAAAAGTACCAGGGTGGTCATTATGGGGGACTTTAGCTTCCCCAACATTGACTGGGAATGTGATAACTCCAGTACGTCGGATGGATCAGTTTTTGACCAGTGTGTACAGGAGGGTATCCTGACACAGTATGTCGAAGGGCCGACAAGAGGAGAGGCCACATTGGATCTGGTGCTTGGTAATGAACCAGAGCAGGTGTTTGATATAGTTTTAGGTGACCAATTTGGAGAAGTGACCATAATTCAGATACTTTTAGTTTAGCGATGGAAAGGTACAGGTACATGCCACAGGGCAAGAGTTATCAATGGGGCAAGGACAATTATAATGCAATTAGGCAGGAATTAGGATGCAGAGAATGGGGTAGCAAAATGCAGGGGATGGAGACAATGAAAATGTGGAACTGGCTTAAGGAAGAGATGTTGTGGTTCTGTTCACTGAGCTGGGAATTTGTGTTGCAGACGTTTCGTCCCCTTTCTTTGTGACATCCTCAGTGCTTGGGAGCCTCCTGTGAAGCGCTTCTGTGATCTTTCCTCCGGCATTTGTAGTGGTTTGAATCTGCCGCTTCCAGTTGTCAGTTCCAGCTGTCCGCTGCAGTGGTCAGTATATTGGGTGCAGGTCGATGTGCTTATTGATTGAATCTGTGGATGAGTGCTATGTCTCTAGGAATTCCCTGGCTGTTCTCTGTTTGGCCTGTCCTATAATAGTAGTGTTGTCCCAGTCGATTTCATGCTGCTTGTCATCTGCGTGTGTGGCTACTAAGGATAGCTGGTCATGTCGTTTCGTGGCTAGTTGGTGTTCATGGATGTGGATCGTTAGCTGTCTTCCTGTTTGTCCTATGTAATGTTTTGTGCAGTCCTTGCATTCGCCAAAAACGGATACCCACGTAATTTCATCAACAGATGCCTAAGGGAAAGACAACGGAACGAGGACATGCCGCAACCCAAAGGACTAGCCACACTACCATATATCAAGAATATTTCTGACCTGACAGCCAGACTACTGCGATCACTAGGACTCATAACAGCACACAAACCAACAGCCACTCTCAGACAACAACTCACCAGAACGAAGGACCCGATACCCAGCATGAGCAAACCCAATGTAGTATACAAAATCCCATGCAAGGACTGCACAAAACAGTTGGACCAAACAATCTGCTTGCATGCTAGACATCTCTATGTCTCTATCTCGACAAAAAAATTGTTAATGACAAATATTTCACCCATGATCCTGTGCAGTTATGAATATTCACTATAAACTCACTGATAACCTCAGACGCACGCGCAGTTTGGTTCCTATGTAGGGCATGCGCAGTGTCACATTGGTCAGGACAGGGAGAGACAGACATGGAGCTGCTTTCTGCGGCAGCGATCGGCTTCAGAGAGCGGCGCTCAGAGCCGGTGTGTGGGAGCCTCGCTGGGAGAAAGGAGCGGAGAGAATTCACAAGTCCAGGGTAAAGGTTAAAACAGAACTCGAAAAAGCCCCTCCAGGCCCGGGGAAGGAGGTGGCGGTCTCTGATCAGGGAAGCGGCCCAGGGTCACGGACGCCATTTGTTTGAGGGAAGAGGGAGCGCGGGCCGTAGGGTCGCCATCTTGAGAAGGTCAAGGTGCAGGAGGGCGGGGCTCTCGGGGTCTGTAGAACAATCAGAGGAAAGGGAAGACCCATTGTTATTGATTAATTCCATGAACACAGCGTCACTGGGCGGTCCCGCAGGAATCTCCTCTCTCAGTCCCTGCTGTGATGTTTCACCCAATCAGAACCAGCAGCTCTCCTCCTCTCTCAGCTCCCCTTCTGTCCTTCCTGCAGCATCTGTCCCCTGGGGCATTGAGCTGCCTGTCCTGTCCCTCCCTCAGCTGTTGTTCTGTAATACCTGGGATATCCCAGTTCCACCTTAGATTACTTCACTAAGGACAGGGATGCACCCGGTGGATTTCTCTTAATATCAGCAATTGTTTAATACTCACTTACCTGTTTTTAAATATATCTTTTTTGAATCATTTAATTCATATTCAATCTTTTGCAATGGTGGGATTTGAACCTGTGTCCAGAGAACATTTGCTGATTTTCTGGATAAGTTGCCTCACATAATGTCACTAGGCCATCACTTCACCTGTTCACAGGTTGCACATCCCAGTATCTTTCCATGTGGGGTCCCTCACCGTGTGGGTCTAATTGCTGCCTCTATCAACGTCTCTTACTCTTGCAGCTACTCCTGATCCTGAGCCAACAGAATTTTCCACTCCAGAGAGATGAGGCAGTACAGGCCCGGAATGGAGACTGGGATTTTCCAGATCTCTGTGGGCTCAGCGCCATTCTACATGTGTAACCCTTACAGCATCAGTCTAATTTCCCATTCTGCCTATTTCTGTGGGGGGCAGCACGGTGGCACAGTGGTTAGCACTGCTGCCTCACAGCGCCAGGGACCTGGGTTCAATTCCCGCCTCAGGCGACTGACTGTGTGGAGTTTGCACGTTCTCCCTGTGTCTGCGTGGGTTTCCTCCGGTGCTCCGGTTTCCTCCCACAGTCCAAAGATGTGCGGGTCAGGTGAATTGGTCATGCTAAATTGCCCGTAGTGTTAGGTAAGGGGTAAATGTAGGGGTATGGTGGGTTGCGCTTCGGCGGGTCGGTGTGGACTTGTTGGGCCGAAGGGCCTGTTTCCACACTGTAAGTAATCTAAAAAAAAAAGATACTCAGGGAGTTCGTGACTCAAGAGACTTGCCAACTGCTGGTTGCGAAGATGATTGGTCAGCCAGAGAGACAAAGGTCAGGGAGGTTGGGAGCCTTCAATAAATCTTGCCGCCAGGTAAGATCACTCACAGTGCACAGAGCAGAGAGCAATGAGAGGGCTCCAAACATCAGCTAACAGGACATGACATAGATATAGTGCTGGAGTGGGTGCACAGTACAGACACACCTCAGGCTCAATCACCACCCCTACTTTAAGTTTTATTGTACTGAGACAGCATCTGGAGTTCCCAGTTTTCAATCCAGGCGTATGCTGTCTTGGTGAGCACCAGGACAACAGAGGGGAATGCAGGCCTTCAACGAGATGGTGCTAATGCTGCCTGGGATCTTTCTGTTCCCTAATCCCTCTCCAACACTGTATCTATGTCTCATCTTGTGGATCAGTGTCTTCAATCATTCTAACACCTATAACAGTTCCTATCTCTGTCATGTCCTCTCCTCTCACCAATTTCTTGACATATTTGAAACGTCCAGTACAGATCCCATCCACATCGCTGTAACTTGCGTCAACATGCCTTGTCTCGATAGTCTCCTCCTCCAACAACCGAAGACATTGGGTCTGTTTCTGTGCTGCATGATTCTTTGTTCAAGGTTTCCTAAACGGAATGAGTTGGCCCATTTCCCTTGAAACCTTCTCCTCTCCATGTACCTGCCCAAGTGTCTTTTCCATGTTATAATTGTACTTATTTTTACCATTCTTTCTGGCAGTCCATTCCGTCTATGCACCATCCTGTGTGGAAAATGTTGCCTCTCAGCTCCCTCTTTAAATTCTTGCTCTCTCACATCACGTTTATGCCTCTAGCTTTGGACTCACCTACCCTTGGCAATTCACGTTAGTTAGGCCCTACATTGTTTCATAAACCTTCATAAGGTCAACCTGTGGCCTTATTGAAGACAGTGTTACTAATATCTCCAACTCATGTACTCAATGCGCTGGCCAATGAAGGTAAGTGTGCCAAATGCTGCTTTCCCCACCCTGTCCCCCTGTGATGTCACTTCCAAGAAACAATGTAACTACACCCCTTGGTCTCTCTCTGTTCGACAACACTGTCTAGGGCCCGAAAATTAACTGTGTTAGTCCTCCCTGGTTTGTCTGAACTAAATCCAACACCTGAATTAAACTCCATCTTTCGTTCCTTGGCCCACTGGCCCAGTTGATTAACATCCCCTTCGATATCTATAGCCCCTGTCCACTCTTCCACTAATCTTGGTATCCAGAGACTCCTATATTTTCACTCAAATTGTGTATGTAAATGGTGCACAACAGTGGTCCCAGCACCAATCCTTACAGCACACTACTGGTCAGAGGCCTCCAGTCTGAACAACAACCCTCTGTCTCCCACTGTCATCCCATTGTGTATCCAGTTGGCTAGCTCTCCCTGATCCCTTGTGACTTACCGTTACTAACCAAGATATTATGCTACGCCCTGACAAAGGGTTTGCTGAAGCCAGAAACAACGTCTTGAACAAACTCAAGTCAAGTTTGTGGAACATGTTTTCCCACGCACAAAGCCATGCTGGCTGTTCGTAATCAGTCCATATCTTTCCAAATGCATGTAATTCCTACCTCTCAGAATGACCTCCAACAACTGACCCACCCTGATATCTGGTCATCAGTCTGTAGTTCCCTGGCTTCCTCTTGCAGCCTTTCTTAATTAATGACACAACGTTATAATCATAGCCAGAGAGTCATACCGCATTGTTTGGTTAATGCTAACCATACTCTAAAACTGATCTTGTCCTTCCTGCCTGTTCCTTGATCATATCCCTTCAAACCTTTCCTATTCCTGTCCTAATTATAATGTCTTTTAAACATTGTAATTTTCCGCACATTCACCCCTTCCTTGGGAAGTTCATTCCACACGCATCCCATCCTCTGTGTAACAATGTGACCCTCGCGTCTTTTTTTTAAATGTCTCTCCTCTAAACATAAGAATGTAGTGCCTTGTCTTGAAACTCCCCTGACCATGGGAAAAGACAACTCCCATTAACTCTATCTATCCCCCTCATTATTTTATAAACTTCTATGAGGTCATCTGTCAACATTCAGGTTTCAATGAAAAAATACCAACCTATCCAGCATTTCGTTATAACTGATACCCTCCATTCCCATCCACATCCCAGTAAATCTCATCTGAACCCTCTCCAGCTTAATAGTATCCTTCCTCTGACTGGGCGACCAGAGTTGGACACAGCATTCCAGAAGAGGATCACCAATGGCCTGTATAATCTCAATGTGCCTTCCCAACTCCTAAATCCAAAGGACAGAGCAATGAAAGCAAGTGTGGCAAGCACCTTTTTAACCATCCTGTCTCTCCATGTTGCAAACTTCAAAGAAATATGTACCTGTACCTCGATGTCCCTCTGTTCTACGACACTCCCGAAGGTCCTACCGTTAATTGTATAAATCCTGCCCGTGTTTGTTGTACCAAATGCATTCCCTCACATTTATTCAGATTGAACTCCATCTACAGTTTTTCAGCCATTCACACATTTCATCAGGATGCCTTTTGTAACCTCAGAAAACCTTCTTCACTGTCCACAATTCCACCTTCCAGTCTACCTGCCTATCACACATGGTACAAATATCTCTGCTGGGGGCCCTACAATGTCTTCACCAGCTTCCCACAATGTCCGGAGCTACATTTGATCAGGTCCTGGGGATTTATTTACCTTTGTGTTTTAAAACTTCCAGCACCTCCTCTTCGGTAATGTGGACTCATTTCAAGACATTGGCTCATAGAGATGTACAGCATGGAAACAGATCCTTTGGACCAACTCCTGCATGACGTATCTAGTCACATTTGCCAGAACTTTGCCAATATCCCTCTAAACCCTTCCTACTCATACACCCATCCACATGCCTTTTAAATGTATTTCCATCAGTCTCCACTATTTCCTCGGGCAGCTTATTCCATACACTCTACAGGAACCAGTTGTCCTTTAAGTCCCTTTGGAACGTTCCCCTTGCACTTTAAAGCTATTCCCTGTTGGTTTAGAATCCTCCAGCCCTTGGGAAAAGACCTTGTCGATTGACCCTATCGCTGACCATCATGATTTTAAACACCTTTATCAGGCAACTCCTCAGCCTCCCATGTTCAAGTGAAAACAGTCCCAGCTTATTCAGGCTTTTCCCTGAAGCGCAAACCCTCCAACCCTGGCAACATCCTTGTTCATTTCTTCTGAACCCTTTCGTGTTCCATAACATCCTTCCTGTGGCATTGAGACCAGAATTGCACACAGTGTTCCAATAATAGTCAGGACAAACACTGTTTAGTTCCGTGAGCTCCCCAGTCTTTATCTACAGTAAGTTCCAAAGTGAAATATTTGTTTTGCATCTTATAATTCCACACATCGTTGGCTTCATTGATCATTAAGGATACTGGTTTTGTCCCTTGCTTTTCTTTTGCTCTTAATACACTTGTAGAATCTCTTTCAGTTCTCCTTAACTTTCTCTGCCAAACCTATCTCATGTTCCCTTTTTGCATTCGTGATTTCCATCCTAAGTGTATTTCTGTAGCCCCGATGCTCCTGAGGGGATTCCCTTGAGTCAGCCAGTTATATCTGACATGTGCCCCCTTTTCTCTTGACCAGAGCCTCGAAACTCAGCCAGTGTTTCCTAATTCTGTCAGCATTGAGCTGCACACTAAAAGGAACATGCTGGCGCTGAATACTCCTTTTATCTCGGTTTTAAGATATTCCTCCTTGCCAGACTTCCCTGTACCTGCAAATAGCCTCTCCATATCTATTTTAAAAATTCCTGTCTAATACTTTCTTGCTCCATTGTATAACTTGAACTTGTGGACCAGGCCTGTCCTTTTCTATCGCAAATTTCCATCGCAATGACTGGGACTTTCTGGAACAGACTTAACAAATTCCTCCCATCCAAATGCTCAACACTGTGGCAGTCCCAGTCCGGGTCTGGAAAGGTTAAAATCTCCGACTGCTACAAACCTAATATTCTAACAAATATCTGAGATCTCCTGCCATATTTGCTCCTCCATCTCCCATTGTCTATCGCTGTAGTACGACCGTAGCAAACTGATGACCAATTTCTATTTCTCAGTTCCACCAATATCGCTTAACTGGGCGATCCGGCATGAATACTCCCTCTAGGTACTGCTGGGATTTTCCCCCAATCAAAACCACCAGCTCTCCTCCTGTTTTGCCTCCTGTTCTATCCTTCCTGCAGCATTTGTCCCCTGGAACATTGAGCTGCTGGTCCTGTCACTCCCTCAGCTGTGTTTCTGTAATATCTACAACATCCCAGTCCCATATTCCCATCCATGCTCTGGGTTCATCTGCCTTATCTGTCCGGCCCTTTGCATTGAAATAAATGTAGTTTAATTCATCAATTTTCCCTCATTGCCTGCTATGTTCTTGCCTGCCTTGTCTATTTATATTGCTCTCTTGAACATCTATACCAACCTCAAATTTCTTTCTGGCCTTACGATTGTTTGGGGTCCCACACACCTGCCAGATGAGTTTAAATCCTCTCGAGCAGCTCCAGCAACTCTCCCCACCAGGATATGGGTCCCCCCTCCTGCTCTCAGTTCAGGTGTCTTCCCCCACCCTGTCTGCTTGTGCTGACATATTCAGACATCCAGAGATTTGTCCACCAAGGTCCTGCCCTACGCTTCCCACCACACTCTCCCTCTCCCTTCCCCTCCTCTCGCCCTCCCTCCACTCCCCTCGCTCGTCCTCCCCTCCCCTTCACTCTCTCGCCCTCCCCACCTCCCCTCCCCTCCCCTCTCTCGAACTCGCCTCCCCTCTCTCGCCCTCCCGGCCCAACCCTCACCTCCCCCCTCTCGCCCTCCCAC
>NC_083421.1:4733250-4889300 GCF_020745735.1 Hemiscyllium ocellatum | reverse complement strand
GGAGAAATGTGGAGTAAGAGTGGGGGAGATGAAATGGGGAGGCCAGGTTGGAAATGGGATGGTGAGGGTGACAGAGGGAGTTAACCCAGCTCCTGAGCTCAGGGCGCGGTGCCCTCCCCTTCTCTGAGGACCAGGACTTGGGGCTGAGTCTGTCTCTCTCCAGCTCAGCTTCTCCAACACACACACACACACAACAACATCGGTCACTCTGCTGCTCGGCACGCTTTAATCAACTTTTTATTGGTTACAAATGGAAGTGATGTGTACAGTCAGTGGGATGGTGCCTTTCTCACTGTCCCCTGAGTTGTGAGAAACATTGAAATGTTTCCCTGTAACCCCCTGTGGGATAAGGATGGACAAACCAGCGCTCCCCTCAGTGTGTTACCATAGCGACAGGCTGCTCCATCGCTGAAACACTGAACTGAAATGAGAAAATCCGGATGGTGTGATTAATGAGGGAATTTGATGGATGGATGGATTTGGGTGAAGGGATATTTCAGCACATTCTTCAGCTGCTGCCTGAACTTAGTCTGGGTCACGGCTTAAATCGCGGTGTTTGTGCAGCAACTGAGGAGCTGCAGCATGAAGCCCAATTCCCGCACAAAGGGATGGAGATACACAGACTCATACCCAATCCAATACATCCGGAACCATATAGAAAACAGCATTAACGTTGACCATAACAGGATGAAATTGGCCGAGATCACAAACAGTAAAATGATGGATTTTTTTCGGTTTCTCATTTCTGTGTCAGACTGAGCGTCCCCATTGGTGTGAGCGCGGAGTCTCCTGCGGGCTCTGCTGGTCACTAAAATGTGTCTGACGGTGACAACATTGAGCAGCAGAATCAGGAGAAATGGGACACCGGGGGTTAGAATGTGGTGGAGGAACTCGATTGTGACCCAGACACTGGAGGATAGAACAGCGTTTGTTACATCACAAAACCAGGGGGCGTTCCCCAGCCAATACCGAGCCGTGAGCATAAAATACCAGAAAATGTTCTTTAAACAGCTCAGCACAGTCACTGCTCCCAGAACCACAGCCGCCGTTTTCTCACTGCAATATTTACTTCTCAGCTTCTGGCAACAAATGGCCACAAACCGATCAAAGGTGAAAGTGACGGTGAACCAGACAGAGCAGTCAGTGGCTGCATAAAGCAGGACGGCGTGGATATTACACACGGGGACGGAGTACCACAGGAAATAAAACTGTTCCTCATAAACAATGGGAATGTGTCTCAGGATCAGGTCGAGGATAATGACCAGGAGATCCGCCGCTGCCATCGCCCCCAGGTAACGTCTGACACATGGAGACAATCCACAATCTTTATAAAGCAGGACGTAGATGGTCACTACGTTAACTGTGAGGAATGAAAACAAACCCATTATCCATCAGCCTGGAGGCAAAGGGACCCGTTTGATCGGGGACCCAGTGAGATTTTCAAATGTGTCCTTGTATTCAGGGATTTATTAAAATAATTGGAGCTGGAATAACAAATGGGAAGGTCAGAATTACTGACAAAAATGTGACATAAACCACAAGAAACCCTCCCTCCCCAAACACAGAGACACATCCATAAGGACAGATGGTTTCTGGAACATTCCCACACACTCGATCACTCGACAGCTGACACAGGTCACTCCTTCCCAGTTCCTAATACGGAGGGTGGAAACGTTGCTGTCCTGAAGGATTCTCTCCCAGTTTCCTGAAGACAAACGGAGTTTGGGAATTTCTGTATTTTGGTTTAAATTGTGGTCGACCCTGTGTCGTGAAGAAATGTAAACGCAGGGAAAACATATTCACTCCTTTAACTGCCTGAGGGGCCTTTGGAACAGTGTCTCCTTCTCCCTGGAACGGGATCTCTTCCCTCGGGATCTTTTCGTTTGTTTAATTCACTGACGTCCGGCCGTTCACAAACAAACAACATCAGGGACAGAACGTTCCGGGGAATGTCAGTTATAGAATGTCGGGGACAGCACGTTCCGGGGAATGTCAGTTATAGAATGTCGGGGACAGAACGTTCTGGGGAATGTCAGTTATAGAATGTCAGGGACAGAACGTCCGGGGAATGGCAGTTATAGAATGTCAGGGACAGAACGTTCGGGGAATGTCAGTTATAGAATGTCAGGGACAGAACGTTCCGGGGAATGTCAGTTATAGAATGTCGGGGACAGAACGTTCTGGGGAATGTCAGTTATAGAATGTCAGGGACAGAACGTTCCGGGGAATGGCAGTTATAGAATGTCAGGGACAGAACGTTCCGGGGAATGTCAGTTATAGAATGTCGGGGACGGAAACTTCCGGGAAACTCCGTGACCTGTCCATCACTTTTCACCCCTACCCACCCCACCAACATGATGTACTGTGCACAGGCTACATTTCTGTCCAGCACCGGGAGCTGTACATCCCACGTCATTTTATTATCCATAAACGGCAACCAGACTGTCTGACCAGCACAGAGACCTGTGCAGTGATCACCTGTGAATTAATCTGTAAACCGGGAGCAGTTACCCTCCCAGCATGTAGGGCTGTGTACCCCACCCCAGTGCATTGATCTGTAACCAGGAGCAGTTACTCACCCAGCATGTAGGGCTGTGTACAACACCCCAGTGCATTGATCTGTAACACTGTGTTAGATCCCTGCCCAGTGTGGGGAAACTTGCAGCCCATGTTGGAAGTGACAGGACGTGCAGCTCCCACCCATTTCCAGCTCCATTTCTCCATTGTGCCATGACAAGGGGGTGCTGTGGGTGTGAACATCACTGACAGAGGGAGATTGCGGGGGTATCAGTTTAAATATCACCACATGGGAGGGGTTTGGGGTATAGACTGACAGGGGGAGACTGAGAGACAGTGTCATGGAAGGATGTGTTACCAGGTTTCAGAACGCAGAATTCTCGACACTTCCATAACATCCTGTAACATGAGCCAGTGTTCCCAGGAAACATGGGAAAAGGGACATTGGTGTGAGGTCAGATGAAACAACAGCTGCTGTTTGGTTTGGAAATTACGTTTATGTAATTTTAATAAGTGTCTTATTGAAACAGTATATTGCTGTAGAGTTGGAGTAGGGTAATAAGCAGTTAAGAGAAAGAGGGTCCCAGAGTTGTGAATAGTTGATGTAAAATGTTCACTTTCAGAGTTAAAAAAAATACATTGATATTTTTTGTTTAAACACTGGAACTTGGGAGTTCTCTATCACTCATATTTCAACAGTTTACAAGCTAAATTGAGCATTTCTTTATGTTTAGTTTAAGTTACCAGATGAGCTTCATGCCGTGTGTGTATCTGTGTGTCTGTGTGTGGGGCAGGTCTGGCTGTGTCTGTGGTGCTGAAAGTGATGCAATGCCACCCTCTGCTGGCCTCCCCACGCCACTGCACAGGCATTGGCAGAGGGTGAAAACCAACAGGGCTACATTCAGAGAGGGGGAGGGGGAGGGAGAGGGCAGCTGCTCACAGCACCATCCAAACTGACGCTTATCCATGTACTGATCTAAATGTCCTTTAAAAATTGTAACTGTCCCTATTTTCACCAGTTCCTCTGGAAGTTTATTCCACACACAAGCCAGCTTCTATCTAAAATAATTACCTCTCCTGACTTTTGTAAATCTTTTTCCTCACGCCTCAAAATATCCCTCAGTTTTGAATCCCCAAATCTAGGGAAAAGACATCAGCCCTTCAGCTTATCTGTACCCCTCATCATTTTATAAACCTCTGTAAAGTTACCCCTCCATCTCATACTCTCCAGTGAAAAATGTCCCAGCCTATTCAGCCTCTCCTTATAGCTCAATTCCTCCTTTCCCAGCAACATCCAGGTTAAACTCTTCTGAACCCTCTCCAGCTTAATAATATCATGGTCAATAATATCAAAGTGAATAGTCAAGGTATTTTCTAAGGGGATGGGGGAGTCCAAAACTAGAGGGCATAGGCTTAAGGTGAGAGGGTAACATTTAAAAGTGACCTAAGGGGCAGCTGTTTCACCCAGAGGGTGGTGTGCCTATGGAATGAGAGGGCAGGATGCCCCGACTGGACACAGTATTCCAGAAGAGGTCTCACCAATGTCCTGTACAACCACAACATGACGTCCCAATTCCGATACTCAAAGGTCTGACCTATGAAGACAAGTGTGTTAAACACCTTCTTAGCCACTTTCTATATGAGATGCAAATTTTGAAGAATTAAAGCTGACGGCCTAGGTTTCTGTACTACAACACCACCAAAAGACCCTACTTTTAATTGTATAGGTCCTGTTCTTGTTTGATTTACCAAATCCAATGCCTGGCATTAATCCAGACTATCCTCCATCTGCCACCCCTCAGCCCAGTGTGTGATATGACTGCCACCTCCCCCTCCCCCTTCAATTTTAAAATGCCCACCCCTCTCCAGGAGGCCTGCACACTCCGGCCTTGAGTTTCACAAAGACTCTGACCTTGGGTTGCCTTGTGTGGTTAGAGGGAGGAGGGATGGATTGCAAACACAGTCAGTGGGGAGGAGAGGCTGGACAGTAATCAGCGGCCTGGTGTCATTTCATGGTTTTAGGCAGAGGGCAGACACACATTAGAGTGGGTAAGATTGATCGGTGTTTTGGGGTCAGAAATTAAGCTCTTCCTTCGCCTCTGGTGTTCAGTAATAAATATCTATTTGAGACCCATCATTGGGCAGAGTGTTTCTGCAGGATTTGTTTCCCTAATATTGCAGACTACAGATAATAGCGATTAAAGATGTTCATAGTTAATTTCAATATTCAGCAAGTACACTCAATATCCTACAGTTGAGACAAATATCTTGCATTTGTTTAATAATACAAAGTGTTTTTTGTAATTCAGTAATAGTAACCTGATTATAATCAATCCACACTGAGCTGGAAGCGGGCACTAAAATATGACCCAAAATCTGGGTATGGTAGTATAGTGGGCAGTGTCCGTGTCTCTGAGCCAGAGCTCTGGTTTGATTCCAATTCCTGAACTTGTGTGGTAGTGTTCCTAGCTGTGGACCAGAAGGTGTGGATTCATGTCCTGCCTGGTGCAGAGGTATGTCACAGCATGTCATAACAGGCTGATGAACAAACACACAGGAGAATAATGTTACAGCTTTATGGGTATTGCCGAGTGGTGCTCGTGTCCCTACCTCCGGGCACAAAGGTCTAGGTGTAAATCCCACAGAAGTGTCTCATAATATATCTGAACAAACTGATTAAACTGGTTTTGGAATTGTGACTTGATGGGGAAGGAAGAGGTGTCGGTGTTGAATTTCAGCATTTCGGCCCGGGATTATTGAAAGTACAGCCATTCGTGTTGATTGGAGTCACATTTCGCAGCAGTAAAGGTTTATAAAATCAGAACGGTCATGGATAGGGTTTGTAGTCAAGGTTTTTCCCCAGGTTAGGGGCGTCCAAAACTAGAGGACATTGGTGGAAAGTGAGAGGGGAAAGATTTTGAAGAGGCCTAAGGGGAACCTTTTCACACGGAGAGTGGTGTGCGTATGGAATGATCTGCCAGAGGAAGTGATGGAGGCTGGGTACAACTACAGCATGTAAAAGGCATCTGGATGCTGACAGACCTGCTGAGCTTTTCCAGCAATTTCTGTATTTCTTTTAAAAATGCATTCATTTTAACACACGTATTCTGAATAAATTAGACATTTTTATGTTGTAATGAAGCAGGAACATAAAAACATATCTTCGAATCGACCGAGACCATTTTCTGCTCAGGGTATGGCTCTGTGTATGACAGTAGCAATGATGCACCGACATGGAACAGGGAATATGATGGAGACATAGTTTGGACAATGTACATGGGATAATATCTGGACAAAGTTCTTTCAGGTTACAATTGCAGAGAGTGTGTGTGTGTGTGTGTGTGTGTGTTTACAAAGGGGAATATTGATTATATATTTGCAATACCCAAACAGTTTGCCATTCATCTTTCCATCATAGTTGGAGTAACATTGTTCTGGATCATAAATGTGCTATTTGAGCAGATTAAAGAAACTAGCCTGACTTGTTCCTAAAACTGACCCTGACCCAGTCTGAGACTGATATCATCAGCCATATCACTGACCTGGTTACATTTAACATTTGTTGTGAGCAGTGGGGGGGGGGGGGGGGACTAGAAAGGAAACAGTGACTCAAAAAGCCGGGGAACTACAGACCGGTGAGCCTGATGTCAGTGGTGGGTGAGTTGTTGGAGGGGATTCTGAGGGATAGCATTTACATACATTTGGGAAGGTAAGGGCTGATCAGGGTAGACAACGTGGCTTTCTGCATGGGCAATCATGTCTCATTAATTTGGTTGAGTTTATTGAAGAGGTGACAAAGAAGATTGATGAAGGCAGCTTGGTTGACATTGTCTATATGGAATTCAGCAAGGTGTTCATTTAAGTAACAAAGAACAAAGAAAATTTCCAGCCCAGGAACAGGCCCTTCGCCCTCCAAGACTGAGCCGATCCAAATGTACTGTTTAAATCTGTCGGTCAATTCCTAAGCATCTGTATCCCTCTGCTCCCCACCTACTCCTCTGCTCCCCACCTACTCATGCATCTGTCTAGACGCACCTTAAATGAATCTGTCGTGCCTGCCTCTACCACCTCTGCTAGCAACGCATTCCAAACGCCCACCGCCCTCTGTGTAAAGTACTTACCGCGTGTATCCCCCTTAAACCTTCCACCTCTCACCTTGAAAGCATGACCTCTCGTTATTGAATCCTTCAACCTGGGAAAAAGCTTCTCTCTGTCCACCCTCTCTATAACTTTCATGATTTTGCAAACCTCAATAAGTTTCCTCCCCCGAATCTTCTTTTTTCTAGTGAAAATAAACCTAACCTACTCAGCCTCTCTTCATAGCTAGTATTTAGTTCTAATTGGTAGACAGATGAGTAAGTTTCAGTCACATGGGATACAGAGGAAGCTCGTCACAACTGGCTTGAAGGAAGAGGGGTATTTTTCAGACTGGAGGCTTGTGAGCAGCAGTGTGCTGTAAGAATCAGGACTGAGTTCACTGCATTTCATCATTTATGTCAAGGATTTAGATGTGAATATTGGGGCCAGAGTTAGTAAGTTTACAGATGACATCAGAAAGGTGGTGTAGTAGATTATCTCAGAGTACAACAAGACCACAAATAGATGGGACAAAGGGGCAAGGAGGGACAGATGAAGTTTTATTTAGATAAAGACGAGGTTTTGTATTTTGTGAACGCAAATCAGGGCAGAAGTTATACACTTAATGGTCAGGTCCTGGGGAGTGTTGAGTAACAAACGGACATAGGGCTGCAGGTACGTTGTTCCTTGAAAGTGGAGTCGCAGGTAGACAGACTGGTGCAGAACACATTTGGCACATTTGCCTTCATCAGTCAGAGCGTTGAGTATAGGAGTTGTGGTGGCATGTTGCATCTGTACAGGATGTTGGTGAGGCCACTTTAAGAATACTGCGTACAACTCGGTTGTATGCAGAAATGACTTACACAGATGTCCCAGGACTGGAGGTTTGAGCTTTCGGGAGAGGTTGATTAGGTTGAGGTGTTTCCCCCTGGAGTGTCAGAGGTTGAGGGGTTACATTATAGAGGTTTATAAAACCAGCAGGGGCATGGATATTCTGAACAGCCATGTTCTGCTCCCCAGGATAGGGGAGTCCAGAACAGGAGAATATAGGTTGGAGGGAAGAGGGAGAATGATTTAGAAAGGACTGAAGATAAATGTTTCACACACAGAGTGGTGTGTGTTCAGAAAGTGCTGTCAGAGGAAGTGGTGAAGGACGTTACAATCGCACATTTAAAAAGTATCTGAAAGACGAGGGATATCGGCCAAATGCTGCCAAATGGGACTGGATCAGATTTGATATCTGATCGGAGTGAACAGATTGGATTAACGGGTCTGTTTCCATTCTGTATGACGCTTTGATTCTATCAGAGGAACAACGAATAATTCTGAATGGACCTTTCAAGTGGGAATCCTCTTCACTGGAAGTTTATCGTGCCTCTATGTTCACATTGGTTGAAAGCTGCATTAGGTAAATATTTGACAGAGAACTGAGTCATGCATAATGGGACACAGACAGGAAAGTGGGGCTGAGACCACAACCTGATCAGCCATAATCTTAGTGTCTGTTGGAGAATTTTCAAAGTATCTAATGACCCACTCCTGTCCCTCAATCCCGTGTTCCTGTGTTCCATTCAGGCCATTAAACCTGTTAGGCAGGAGCATTTAGAGACTACTTACTTCTATAACCTGGTGCACAGAAACAGAGGAGATCTTTCGGCCCTTCAAGATTGTCCCACACGCTTTGATGTGATTTGAGAAATGTAATTGTAAAACCCAGCCTGGGTATGAAAGAGGCCTCTCATCTCTCTTCACAGAGCTTCCCCTCTTTGAAACGTGTGCTCCATTTGTTGGTCATGTTGTCGACCCAAATTCACTATGAATATACCCGCCATACCTCACCCAGCGATGGCTCACAAAATCCTCTGGTCTCCCTGGCGGCAACATTCAAAAACAGAACATTCATGAAAATAATACCCACTAACTCTCCAATAACAGAATGTGAGAACATCAGACACAGGGGCAGGTCATTCACTCCCCAAACCTGCCTTGCCCTTCACTAAGATTGTGGCTGATCTGTTCTCGGTCTGAAATCCTCTTTCATACCCAATTCTTCATCGCCCTCACCTCTCTGACAGGTCAATACCCATCTACCTCCTCTTCAAATACTTTCAGTCATCGAGCTCCCCGAACACTCTTGAGAAGAGAAATCCTGACATTCAATGCCACCTGTTTGAAGAAAACCCTTGCTGCTCCTATATCATGGCCTATTGATATGAACAAAAGAGGTTGACACAAGGGGTCAGGTAAAAATGACTGGCCCTGATATCAAAGCAATGGCTAACTTCTGTTGACATCAAGGAGCTTAACAATCTGAACTTAATGGGAATCAGAGTAAAGTCTCCAGTGTTTGGAATCAAACATGACACAAAGGAAGTTGTTCATCATCTCAGTCCTGGGTCACCTCTGTGGGAGATCATCAGGGTAACTTCCTCTTCACAAACATCTTCAGCTGCTTCATCAATGTCTCCCCGCCCCCACCCTCACCACCATAAGATCAGAAGTGGGGTTGGTCACTGAGGATTCCACAATGTTCAGGACATTTTATCCCCCATCAGCTCCTGAACTGGACTGTGTCCATGTGCAGGAAGACCAGACTCCATTGAGACTTGTGCTGTTAACGTGTCTGTAACATTCATGTAACAGCACTGCCTGACACTGCACATTGCCACAGTAAAACAAGAGTTCATTCCACACCTCACGCTGGTTTCACAGGAATATGAGGAAGCCATTCAGCCCATTGACACTATTGGAGAAAAATAGGGACAGCCCATTCAGTGCCTCCAGCCTATTACTCGGGAAGAGAAGGATTCTAATGTGATGGACCACACCAGAGCCCCTTGAAAATAGTTGAAGGCAGTAGCCTAGATTCTTACGTTTTCTTATTTTAAAGGAAATGTATAGTGTCTGTTCCAGATGCAATGTGACTGGTCAAACTACTCGGTGGTGAGCAAAATACCATTTATTTAAACACGGAAGATGAAATAAAACCAAAGAAAGAGAAATTTAGCATAACATAATTCTATTGGACAGCTTAACAGAATAATAGAACTAGGAGCTATTACTAATGAACTAGTCCAACATAGGAAATTCCAATAACCACAAAAGGAAAATGCAGGAATAGAAAACAGCATCTAGAGAAAATTCAGAGAGTGTAGCAGCCAGGAGACATTCTGTGAAACTTCCAACTCGGTGGAGACCCTATAATTTTTTATGTTACTGAGAAACCAAAACCCAGTGATCCTAATCTGTGAGAGCTGGCCACACCCATTCACTGCATTAAAATAAACCTAAGGCCTCCCTCGCTGTTTACTCAAGTGGTCTTAACTAGCCAGCTTCGTAACGATCGTTCTATATCTCTCTTAAAAGAAACCAGGATAAAAAAGCCTCTTAAAACTACAGCATCATCACACTTGTCAACACATCGAGCTGTCATACAGGAACCAGGGGCAACACAATCAGGCCCTTGGCCCTGTCCAGTCGAACAGGAAGAAGCCAGTCAGTCCCTTCAGTCACTTACACAGGAACAGTAGGAGGCCATTCCCACCTCAATGCACTTACACAGGGGCAGAATGAGGTAATTGATGCTGATTCCTGATGAATGTCTTATGCCCAAAACGTCGGTTCTCCTGCCTCTCGGATGCTGCCTGACCTGCTGTACGTTTCCAACAATCGACTCTCTACTCTGATCTCCAGTATCGGCAGTCTGAGCTGTCTCCTAATTGATGCTCCAACATGATAAACAATTGGAGCAGAGGCTGAACAGACAGACTGCTCCACGTTGTTCCTCATGGCTCTGTTGCTCATGATACGCATGTGGGACTTTAATTTGGTTTTCTCGCGGTGAGGAGGGAAGCCATATATCTTGTGTGAAGTCTCAAGAAGGCACCTTCCATCTCCGAGAAGCCAGCCTGGTGTTTTCTGTGTAAGGTGGAAGCTGATGGGAATGGCTACCTGTTTCAGATGGAAGGTACTGTGGCTGCTGTTGGGGATTGTGAGTAATCTGACGATAGAACAGGTTCACACGTCGACTACACAATAACGTGGGGAGAGTTAATGTAGGTATATAAACTATTAGGAAAGACACGTTGGACTGATGGATGGACTCTCTAAGTTCAAATAATGCTGATCTTGTTCATATTGATCTTGTCCAGTGCATGTCCTGTTCAGTGTAACCGTTATGCCATACTCTGTCCTAATCTATTTCCACCCTATGATCTGTCTTGCCATGCTTACTATAATCTGCCTCCACTGCTCATAAATAAAGTGTTTCCCTGTACTGAGGTACACGTGGCAATTAATCATACCAATCAATCCTGGGTAAAGTATGGAATTTCTCTCCCTGTCAATGTCTGTTTGCAAATAAGTGATCGCTACCACTCCTCGTGTTTCAGCATCACCATTTCGTCTCTCAGCTCGACAGATTAAACACTCAGCCTCTTCACTCTATTCTCATGATACCATCACCCGTGTCTGTGGTAAGGAGATCATTCATTACAAAGGTGATCAAATCTGTACAGAGTGCCCCAAATACTCTCTCAGCAAGGCTCCACAACAGCAGGAAGATGGCTTTACTTATGTACTGGAATCATCTTACAATGAAGGACAGCACAACATTGACTGCGCCCCTTACTTACACAGGGTTTGATTCAGAGCGGTCAGCATAGACTTGTGAGTGGGAGATAATGCTTCCCAAATTTGTTAGAGTTCATTGATGAAGTGACCAGGAAGGTTGATGAGGACAGAGCACTAGACGTAGTCTCTATGGATTTCAGTCAGGCCTGTAACGTCCCACACGGCAGGCTGCTCTGGTTGGTTATATTGCATGGAATGCTGGGGGAACAGGCCAATTGGATGCACAGTTGGCTTGATGGTAGGAAGCAGAGGGTTTACTGGAAGGATGATAGTCAAACTGGAGGCTGGGTCCATTGCTGTGTGTTATCTATGATTTGGTTGAGAATGTACAAGGCATGATTAGTAAGTTTACAGATGGCACTAAAATAAGTAGTATCGTGATCAGTGAGGAAGTTTATCACAAATTGCAGCAGGATTTTAATCAGGTGGGGAAACGGGCCGAGAAATGATAAATGGAATGTGTGAGGTCTTGCCTTTTGGAAACCGAAATCAAGGTAGGAGTTTCATGTTGAATGGGAGGGCCTTAAAGTGTGTCGTGGGAAGAATGACCATTGGGTTCAGGTGCACGGTTCTCTGCGAGTGGAGTCACAGGTAGACAGGGCAGCGAGGAAGTCTTTTGGCACACTGGCCTTCATCAGGCAGGACATTGAGTATAGAAGTTGGGAATTTATGTTGCAATTACACAGGACTTTGGTAAGGCCGCACTTGGAGTATTGTGATCAGTTTTGTCACCTTGTTATAGGGAGGATATTATTAAATTAGAAAGAGTGCATAAGAAGTTTATAAGGATGTTGTCAGGACCCAGTGGTCTGAGTTATAGGGAGAGGTTGAACAAACTAGGACATTTTGTTTAGAGTGTAGGAGACTGAGGGGGGACCTTATACAGCTGTATAAGATCATGAGGGATATGGATAGGGTGAATGCTCTCAGCCTTTTTCCAAGGTTTAGAGAATCGAGAATAGAGGGGATGAGTTTAAGGTTAGAGGGGAAGGAATAAAAGAGAAACTGAGGGGCCACTTCTTTCCACAGAGGCTGGTACATGAATGAGTTGCAAGCAGATGTAATTGAGGGGGGTACATTAACAACATTTCAAAAGCATTTGGATAAATATGTGGATAGGAAAGGACTAGAAGGATATGAGCCAACTGCAGGGAAATGGGGTTAGTGTGGAGTGACATTTACAAGGTGGGGTCGAACCCTTCTGTTAATTAAAACCAAACACCCAGAAAAGCTCGCCTCACCTCGTAATCTGTTAAAATATGAGCGACACAGATCCCCTACATTCCACTTTTTTTTAAAAAAACAGCAAGTCAGTTTCTTAACTTTAATAGTGAACACTAAACAACAAATATTCACAAATACAAGCCTCTCTGTTTCTTAACTACTTACTATCTGACTCCAACTCTGTAAAAATATGTTATTCCAACAACCCACATCTTAAACATTACAATCTCAAGACCACACAGTCTCTATCTTCCCCGCTGCTTTCACTCTTCCAGCTGCTGATCTCCCTGGGTCATTTTTTTTAACTGCAAGTAGGTTTTACATGAACATGTATCTTTCATAGAGAGTGTTTGAGTTGGCCAGTTAGCACTCCTGCTCTACAGCAGTTACTCTGCTGTTGGATTGCAGTGGCTCTCCCTCTAGTGTTCAAATGCTGGGTTTATACACTCCCCATGATACAACAATTCTCATAATGTGATTGCTTTCCAGGTTTCCAAACAATAATATTCAAATTCCATTGGCGTCTGGTATAGGGAGCGTTATTCAAACTCTTTGGTTGTATTTGGATTGTTGTCAAAGTAGCAACCAAAACTCCGGATTGTCATTGTTGTCTACAACCATCTGCGACAATTTGTCATGTAACCATTCAAATGTTGTCAGGCCAGTACGAAATTCAATCATTCTTTTTCTATAATTGAAATTTTATATATTTTTTTCTGGTGGATATTGAGTTTTTTCGACAAGTAGCCAAATGGCCATTCAATTCCATCATCAACTTTCTGTGTCAACACATCTCCGACCCCTATATCCCAAGCATCATACACAATTTTCAAAGGGTTTCAAAATATTTGGTGTAGCTAAATCTGGTGCGGGGTGGAAGGGAGCTTGGAAGGCGATCAGTAGATGCAGGTGATAACTGATGGTGAAAGGTCGGAGAGGAGGGTGAAGTGGATAGGTGGTAGGACAGCTGGAACCCTCAAACTATACAGCATCAACGTTGACTTCACCAATTTCCAAATCTCCCCTCCCCCAGCCTCAACCCAGATTCAACCGTTCAACTAAGCACTACCCTCTTGAACTGTGCTAACTGTCCATCTTCCTTTCCACCTATCCACTCCACCCTCCCCTCCGACATATCACAATAATTCCCATTTATATCTTCCTATCTCCCTCCCAATGACCCTCACACCAGTCCATCTCCTACCCTCCGATTTCTCTTTTAGCCTCTTGTTCCCCCCGCCACATTCCTGACGATGGGTCGATTCCTGATGTGTCGATTGTCCTGCTCTTCGAATGCTGCCTGATCTGTTGTGCCTTTCCGACCCCTCAGTTCTCAACTATTAGAGACTGAGCAGCTCCCGTATCTTGGAAAATTATAACTACTTGTCCTCCCCCTACATCCCGTTTTTCCTTAGTGAGGTTTATCTACGGAGGCAAATTCTTTATACAGACCAGGCACTGCCTCCATACCCAGCCCCTGCCTGGGCAGTGCACTCTCCTGCAGCTCCTCGGCTCCACTTCGGGTCTCCTTTAACATGTTCACTAATACCACTGGCTTAAACTCTTTTACCACATCTTTTCCCAAAGTGTCTTCCTTCAATGCCAAGCACGGTATGTCCCAGCTTACTGCAGTGAAAACACCTTTTCACAGTGCCCTTCTTAAACCATCGGCACTGTAATTTTCATGTGTTCCACCACATGATTGTAAGAACAACTGAGGCCTCTCACTTCCTTTCAACCCCTTGGACCTGTTTTTTCATCTGTGGTAAACTATTGCCAGTGTGCCTTTCTCTATGTTTTGCAGTGCAGGATCTCCCCTTCTCCCAATTTTTATCACCCACAAGATGAAATCCTCCCAGAAGCTAAATTTCATCTCATGCACCAAAGCATCTCATCTGCCCTTTCTGCTACGCTTCTCACTTCTTGAACTTTCTGTTCATTCACATGAATTCTTACCATCTCTGGAAGTGAGTCTCTAAACTCCTCCCTTCGAGCCTCACATGTCTTATCCATTTTTAAGGCCTGCATCCTTCTATCAAAATGACTGTGTTTAATTCTTTCAAACTCAATATAAGTCTGACCTGGTTCTGTCTCTACATTTCTGAACTGCTGTCTATATTCTTCTTGTACGAATTCATAAGCACTCAAAATAACCTGTTTGACATCTGCATAATCTCTTGCTCCCTCATGAGACAGCACGGCACATACCTTTCAAGCTGTACCCACCAGCTTAGTCTGAACTAGCATTAGCTACAGGTTCACGGGACATGCCATCTGCCGAGCCAGTTTTGTAAATGAAATAGAAGTAGTTTTCGCATTTTTCGCACCGAAATATGGCAATGTATTAACATAGTTGTATACATCCCTACATTATCCCTTCATCTTTATCCTGCTAATTTAACTTTCTTATCTAATTCCAACTTCTGAATTTCAAATTCTCCTTCTCTTCCTTTTTCCTCTGTTTCTCTTTCTCTATCTTCTCTCTCTTTCTGTTTCTTTCTTTATCTTCTAACTCCAGTTGTCATATTTGCAATTTAAGTTTCTCGAACTCGACTGCAGTTTCCTGCTTCTCTGATAGACCAAAGTGCTTGACCAACTCCATTCTGATGACAGCTTTCCTTTTGTCTCTGGTGAAACCTAATTCTAATCTACATGTTAATTCTAAAAGTATGCCCTTCCTTTGTCTTTCTACACTTTCTTGGCAAATTCGGGAACGACCTTTAAACCTCAGAACCTCTTTAGTAATATTAAAAGCCATTTCTTTTAATTTAACCAACAACAAGGAAACAAAATTAAATGAATTTTCTCACCTGTTTTATTTGAAGATCTACGTCACTAACTGCCAAGTGATGGAATCTGCTGGGACCTTTTGTACGCCAAAGCTGTTCAAATCTGTCTAAATCCCATACGACAAGCCCTCAAACTGTTATGATGTCGCTGTTGAACTCCTCGTTAATTAAAACCACACACCCAGAAAAGCTCACCTCACCTCGTAATCTGTTAAAACACGAGTGACAAAGTAGTCGCAAATTCCACTATTAAGAGAAAAAGAACAATTAATAAGTATGTATTTTAACTCCCTGAGCTTGATGGTTTGTTTTCAGATGTTTCGTCACCATGACTAGGTGATATCATTAGTGAGAGTCTCTGGTGATGCACTGGTGGTAAGTCTCGTCTTTCTATTTCTAGGTCTTGGTTTCTTAAGGTGTATGATGTCATTTCCAGCATTTTGTTCAAGGCAAGGTAGATAGGATCTAAATTGATGCGTTTGTTGATGTACTTCTCGCTAGAATGTCATGTTTCTAAGAACTTTCGTGCGTGGCTTTGTCCTAGGAAGTGCGTGTTGTCACAGTCAACGTGGTGTCCTTCTTTTTATGTATGAATGGAAACTAATGATAGTGGGTCGTGTCTTTTGGTAGCCAGTTGGTGTTCATGTATCCTGCTTGCACGACAATAGGACAGTCGGAAAAAGAAAAAAAACGATTTTATATACACTGTTTAATCAGTATGTGTTCAGATAAGTAGCACTCTTCATATGTGTATAATGCTTTCTGAAGGAACAACTGAGACACAGTTAACAAAAAATGATGCACATGATGAATAAATTTTTTTAAGCATTAAAACATTATTTGATCCTCATCTGAAGTGATACCTTCCCTTTCTCTCAACGTTCCGCCTTTTCTGGGATTCCCAACTCTAGTCTCTCATTTTTTTCAGAATGTGTGTTAGAAATTCTTGTTTCTGGTTTCCAACTTACTTCAGTTAATCCCCTTTCTACCAGGAATTAAATATATAGTCTGTTGGGTTCTTTCCAAAACTAGTGTCTGTCATATTATTGGAGAGGAACGTTATGGCATCTGACCCAGCGTTTGAACATATTGCTCTGTTGTACGTGCACTGTACAAAGGACCACAGCACACAGGAATTGCCAAAAGATTGAGGGAAGTACAAATCCTCTCTCTCGTTCTCCCTTTCCTCTCTCTCGTTCTCCCTTTGTATCTAGTTAAGAAATCCACCAATCTTCGTGGCCCATCTCTCAAAACTCATTCTTTCATTTTATACGTAATGCTTTCTTCAAGATGTAATGTGGTTATAATGAAGCAATGTAACTACAAAGACATGCGGGAGGAGCTGGCCAGAGTTAATTGCAAGGGGAGCAGAGCAGGAAAGACCATGGAGCAGCAATAGCAGGAGTTTCTGGGGATAATTCGGAAGATAATACCAGAAATGCAACCCCAAGCTGATGAAACATACTCATGGGAGGTCAAGGCAGCCAAGAGTGACAAGGCATCAAACCAAAAGAGGAAACATGCAATGTGGTGAAGATGATTGGGAATCCAGAGAATTAACTGGCTCTGAAACTACATAAGGATGGTATCACTGACACTGAAGAGCTCTTAATCATGGTCAGGGAAAGAAACAGAGGAAAAATAATCACTTTAAACACAGAAGATGGCATTTCTCAAGGAAAAAGATTCAGGTGAATTAAACATTTGAATTAACATCATAGAACATAGAACATAGAACATAGAAAAATACAGCGCAGTACAGGCCCTTCGGCCCTCGATGTTGCGCCGACCAAATCCTACCTAACCTACACTAGCCCAATAACTTCCATATGCCTATCCAATGCCTGCTTAAATGACCATAAAGAGGGAGAGTTCACCACTGCTACTGGCAGGGCATTCCATGAACTCACAACCCGCTGCGTAAAGAATCTACCCCTAACATCTGTCCTATTCCTACCACCCTTTAATTTAAAGCTGTGTCCCCTAATAACAGCTGACTCCATTAGCGGTAAAAGGTTCTCAGTGTCTACCCTATCTAAACCCCTAATCATCTTATACACCTCTATCAAATCTCCCCTAAACCTTCTTTTCTCCAATGAGAACAGGCCCAAGTGCCTCAGCCTTTCCTCATACGATCTTCCTACCATGCCAGGCAACATCCTGGTAAACGTCCTCTGCACTCGTTCCAATGCCTCCACATCCTTCCTATAGTATGGCGACCAAAACTGCACACAATACTCCAGATGAGGCCGCACCAGAGTCTTATACAACTGCAACATGACCTCAGGACTCCGGAACTCAATTGCTCTACCAATAAAGCCCAGTACACCATATGCCTTCCTCACAGCACTATTTACCTGGGTGGCAACTTTCAGAGATCTGTGTACATGGACACCAAAATCCCTCTGCTCATCCACACTACCAAGTAGCCTACCATTAGCCCAGTAATCCATCTTCTTGTTACTGCTACCAGAGTGAATGACTTCACACTTAGCTACATTGAATTCCATCTGCCACCTTTCTGCCCAGCTCTGCAACCTATCTATATCCCGCTGTAACCTGCCACATCCTTCTTCACTGTCCACAACTCCACCGAACTTTGTGTCATCCGCAAACTTGCTCACCCAGCTTTCAAGCCCCTCCTCTAGATCATTTATAAAGATGACAAACAGCAACGGTCCCAAAACAGATCCCTGTGGTACACCGCTAGTAACTGCACTCCAAGATGAACCTAGTCCATCAACTACTACCCTCTGTCTCCTTCCAGCCAGCCAATTCCTAATCCAAACCTCTAATGCACCCTCAATGCCATAACTCCGTAGTTTTTGCATTAGCCTACCATGGGGTACCTTATCGAACGCCTTGCTAAAATCCATATACACCACATCTACTGCTTTACCCTCATCCACCTCCTTAGTCACCTTCTCAAAGAACTCAATAAGGTTTGTGAGGCACGACCTGCCTTTCACAAAACCATGCTGACTATCCTTGATCACATTATTCCTATCGAGATGTTCATAAATCTTATCCCTTACAATTCTCTCTAAGACTTTGCCCACAATAGAAGTGAGACTCACTGGCCTATAGTTACTCGGGCTATCCCTACTCCCCTTCTTGAACAAGGGGACCACATTCGCTATCCTCCAGTCTTCTGGTACTATTCCCGCTGACAATGACGACATAAAAATCAAGGCCAATGGCTCTGCTATCTCCTCCCTAGCTTCCCAGAGGATCCTAGGGTAAATGCCATCAGGCCCAGGAGACTTGTCTATTTTCATCCTTTCCAGTATTCCCAAAACCTCCTCCCTACATACTTCAAGGCCATCCATTCTAATCACTTGTGACTCAATATTCACACCAGCAACAGAGTCCCGTTCCTGAGTGAATACTGACGAAAAGTATTGATTTAGTGTCTCACCAATCTCCTCCGCCTCCACGCACAACTTCCCACTACTATCCTTGACTGGACCAATACCTACCCTAGTCATCCTTTTATTCCTGACATACCTATAGAAAGCCTTTGGGTTTTCCCTAATCCTACCAACTAAGGACTTTTCATGTCCCCTTCTCGCTGCTCTTAGCTCTCTCTTCAGATCCTTCCTGGCAACCTTATAACTCTCAATCGCCCCAACTGAACCTTCACGCCTCATCTTTACATAGGCCGCCTTCTTCCCTTTCACAAGGGATTCCAATTCCCTATTAAACCACGGCTCCCTCACAAGACCCTTTACTCCCTGCCTGACTGGAACATACTTATCAAGGACACTCAGTAGGTGTTCCTTGAACAATCTCCACATATCGTTAGTGTTCTTCTCCTGAAGCCTGTTTTTCCAATCCACGCATCCTAAGTCATGCCTCACCGCATCATAATTTCCCTGCCCCCAGCTATAGCTCTTGCCCTGCAGTGCACACTTATCCGTCTCCATCACTAATGTAAAAGTCACCGAGTTGTGGTCACTGTCCCCGAAGTGCTCACCTACCTCCAAGTCTAACACCTGGCCTGGTTCATTACCTAGAACCAAATCCAGTATAGCCTCACCTCTTGTTTGCCTGTCTACATATTGTGTCAGGAAACCCTCCTGCACACATTGGACAAACACCAACCCATCTAACGAACTCGAGCTATAGCTTTCCCAGTCAATATCTGGGAAGTTAAAGTCCCCCATAACAACCACCCTGCTACTTTCACTCTTCTCCTGAATCATCCTCGCAATACTATCCTCTACTTCTCTCGGACTATCGGGAGGCCTGTAGAAAACACCTAACAGGGTGACCTCACCTTTCCTATTTCTAACCTCAGCCCAAACTACCTCATATGGCAAATCTTCCTCAATCGTCCTTTCCACTGCTGTAATGCTATCCTTGACAAGCAATGCCACACCTCCCCCTCTTTTACCCCCATGTCTGACCCTACTAAAACATTTAAACTCTGGAACCTGCAACAGCCATTCCTGCCCCTGTTGTACCCACGTCTCTGTAATGGCCACAACATCGAAGTCCCAGGTACAAACCCACGCTGCAAGTTCACCTACCTTATTTCTTATACTTCTGGCATTGAAGTATACACACTTCAAGCCACCTTTCTGTTTACAGGCACCCTCCTTCGAAATCGATGCCTTGTTCCTAACCTCCCTACACTCAAGGTCCTGTACCCTGAAGCTACAGTCCAGGTTCCCATGCCCCTGCAGAGTTAGTTTAAACCCTCCCAAAGAGCACTAGCAAACCTCCCCCCAAGGATACTGGTGCCACTCAGGTTCAGGTGTAGACCATCCTGTTTATAGAGGTCCCACCTTCCCCAGAAAGAACCCCAGTTGTCCAGAAAACGGAATCCCTCCCTCCTGCACCATGCCTGTAGCCACGCATTTAACTGCTCTCTCTCCCTATTCCTCGACTCTCTATCACGTGGCACGGGCAACAAACTAGAGACAACAACTCTGTTTGTTCTAGCTCTGAGCTTCCAACCTAGCTTCCTGAAAGCCTGCCTGACATCCTCACCCCTCTTCCTACCTATGTCGTTGGTGCCAACGTGGACCACGATCTGGGGCTGCTCTCCCTCCCCCTTAAGGACCCGGAAAACACGATCAGAGACATCACGTACCCTTGCACCTGGGAGGCAACATACCAATCGTGAGTCTCTGTCGCCCCCACAAAACCGCCTATCTGTACCCCTCACTATTGAGTCCCCAAGAACTATCGCTCTAACTTTCTCCACCCTTCCCTTCTGAATAACGGGGCCAGGCTCCGTGCCAGAGGCCTGAACCTCGTTGCTTACCCCTGATAAGCCATCCCCCCCACAAGTATCCAAAACGGTATACTTGTTCTTGAGGGGAATGACCGCAGGGGGTCCCTGCACTGGCTGGTTCCTCCCACTCCCCCTCACTGTCACCCATCTGTCTATAACTTTCGATGTAACTACTTCCCTAAAGCTCCCATCTATGACCACCTCTGCCTCCCGAATGATCCGTAGTTCATCCAACTCCAGCTCCAGTTCCCTAACACGGTCTTGGAGGAGCTGGAGATGGATGCACTTCTTGCAAGTGTAATCAGCAGGGATGCTAATGGCTTCCCTCACCTCATATACGTTGCAAGAGGAACATTGCACTGCCTGCACTGCCATCCCTCTAAAAAGTAAGCTTTAAAACTAAATCTAAAGAAATAAACAAGCAAAATGCAGCACTTACCTGCTTGCCACAACGGGTCTTATTATTAGGTTAGAGGAGGAGGGCGAGTGGGAGGCTCTACCCCTGTAGTGCCTCGGGTTCCTCCCCTGCGCGCTTAAGTAAGAAAAAAACCCTACCCAAGTAACCTAGCGCGGCACCAGCTTCCGGGTCCGCTAGGCGCTTAAAAAAAACTTTAGAACTTTTAGCTGTTTGAAAAAAAAACACGAACTGGACTTACCCCGCGACTTCAAAAACACCACCAGACAGCCGTTACTTGGTCCGCTGAGAAATTTATCAGGGTTACATTCAATCTGCCATTGATCTGCCCATCTCACAATTCCATTTGCATCTTCCTGTAACTTAAGGCCTTCCTCCTCACTGCTAACCACTCAGCCATTCGTTACTTCAAACATAAACTTACTTGGTACACCAGGGGACACTGCTCTCCAGTCACACAAACAGCCTTCTCCCACCACCCTCTGTCTCCTGCTACTAACACAGTTTTCAGTGTAACTTGTCAAGTTTTGCTTCATATTGTGAGATTTTACTTTATTTCTTAGTGTCCCAGGTGGAAATTTGTCAATGGCCTTCCTAAAAAACAAAACAATCGACCTCCTCAAACTAATTCAATCAAACCCATGAGATGTGACTTCCTTCTGATAAAGTCATGACGATTATCCCTGATCAAAGCTTGCGACTCTGATTGGAGTTCGATTTTTTCCTTCCCTTTTTTCTCCAGTAGTTTCCTTAACAGTGATCTAATACTCGCTCGTCTATAGTTCCCTGGTCTATCTCTCCCACCCTTACAGTGAAGTGGAATCGTATCAGCAGTTCTCCAGTTCTCTGACACCTCCCCTATGGTCAGATTCTAATTAAAATATTCAGTCCGCAATGCAATCAACATGTGTATTGCTGCTTCCTCTGAAATACATGTATGAAGTACATCTGGTCTGTCAGATTTATAAATACTCAATCCAGCTTTCTTTTCAAAGATGACCCCAACACTGATAAGAATGATCTCAGATTTTACATACACAAGTCCCATGGTCACTTGGTATTTCTGGAAGAATTTCTGGACATTCTTCCATGAAGGTAGACACCAAAGGAACTGTTTCTTTTCTCTGCAATTTCTCTGTTCTCTGCAATAACTTATTATGAACGCACACGAACTGCACCACATTTGATCTTATTTTTATTTTTATTCATACATTGATAGATGCTTTTTAGCAGTTTTTATGTTTTCTTTCATTTGCATGCTTTTTCTCTTTTTGATTTTCTTCTCAGTTTCTTGGTCATCCTTTGCTGGGTCCTACATTTCTCTGAGTCCACTGGCTTACTACAACACTTGGCATTTTTCTAAGCTGCCTCCTTTCATCTAATAGGTAGGTGAAGGTGGGGTTGAAAGTGATAGTCGGAGAGGAGGGTGGACCAGATTGATAGGAAGGAAGGTGGATACATCAGAACATTCAAAAGGGCGGTGCTGACTTGGAAGGTTGGAGTGGGATAAGGTGGGATTAGGGGAAATGGGGAAATCCACTATGATCCCCTGTAGTTGGATGGTCCCAAGGCAGAAGAGGAGGCTTTCTTCCCCCAGGCTTCTGGTGGCTCGGATTTGGCGATGGAGCAGGCCCAGGACCCTCATGTCCTTGGCAGAATGGGAAGGGGAGTTAAAGTGCTCAGCCACAAGGCGATGGAGTTGTTCAATGTGGCTGTCCCAGAGATGTTCTCTAAAATGATCCAAAGTTGACCTCCTGCCTCGCCAATGTAGAGAAGACCACAGTGGGTTTAATGGATGCAGTAGATGAGGCGTTTTGTCTCCTTTTATCACCTTTCACTTTAAACCCCACCTTCATCTACCTATCGCAATCCCAGCTACCTCCCCCCTGTCACACCCCCTTCCCATTTATCTCTCAGCCCTCTTGGCCCATAAGATTCATTCCTGATGAAGGGCATATGCCCGAAACATTGATTTATCTGCTCTTAGTATGCTGCCTGGCTGTGCTTTTCCATCACCACACTCTTCGTCTCTGATCTCCAGCATCTGTAATCCCCATTTTCTTCTCACACCATGATGGCTTGCATGACTCAGATTTGTAACGGTTACTTCAAATACAACAAAAACTGTCGTGTACTCAAACAGCATAAAAGAAAACCAATACATTGTGGTCACTGTTCCCAAAATGTCCTTTCCGGCAAAATTTTCAATTAGCTCTTCTGATCACTCAACACCAATTCCTAAATAACCTGATCTCGAGCTCAGTGATCAACATAATGTTCATGTCAACCATCTCACACGTGGTCATGAAATCCATTTTTCCCAGCATTAGCATTCAATTGGGTTAACACAGTTTAGATATAATTTAAACATATATCATTACTGCAGTACCCACAAATGTGAATATCTCATTTCCTGTTTTATAACATTTCCTGCATTTGTATTGCAGCTTTCACTTTGATAATAGACAATAGACAATAGACAATAGGTGCAGGAGTAGTCCATTCAGCCCTTCGAGACTGCACCGCCATTCAATATGATCATGGCTGATCATCCTTAATCAGTATCCGCTCCCTGCCTTATCTCCATAACCCTTGATTCCACTATCTTTGAGAGCTCTATCCAACTCTTTCTTAAATGAATCCAGAGACTGGGCCTCCACTGTCCTCTGGGGCAGAGCATTCCACACAGACACCACTCTCTGGGTGAAGATGTTTCTCCTCATCTCTGTCCTAAATGGTCTACCCCATATTTTTAAGCTGTGTCCTCTGGTTCGGCACTCACCCATCAGCGGAAACATGTTTCCTGCTGCCAGAGTGTCCAATCCTTTCATAATCTTATACGTCTCAATCATATCCACTCTCAGTCTTCTAAACTCAAGGGTATACAAGCTCAGTCGCTTCAGTCTTTCAGTGTAAGGTAATCCCGCCATTCCAGGAATTGACCTCGTGAACCAACGCTGCACTTCCTCAATAGCCAGGAGGTCTTTCCTCAAATTTGGCGACCAGAACTGCACACAGTACTCCAGGTGTGGTCTCACCAGGGCCCTGTACAGCTGCAGAAGCACCTCTTTGCTTCTATACTCAATTCCTCTTGTTATGAAGGCCAGCATGCTATTAGCCTTCTTCACTACCTGTTGTACCTGCATGCTTGCCTTCATTGACTGGTGTACAAGAACACCCAGATCTCTCTGTACTGCCCCTTTACCTAAATTAATTCCATTGAGGTAGTCATCTGCCTTCCTGTTCTTGACACCAAAGTGGATAACTGTACATTTATCCACATTAAATTGCATCTGCCATGCATCTGCCCACTCACCTAACTTGTCCAGGTCACCCTGTAATCTCCTAACATCCTCATCACATTTCACCCTGCCACCCAGCTTTGTATCATCAGCAAATTTGCTATTGTTATTGCTGATACCATCTTCTATATCATTAACATATATAACTCCCATCAATGTTTGCTCCTCCTTGCTGTTTTTCCGCTCCACCTTACTAGATTTTGTGGAATCTGAGCGATGTGGGCTCTGGGGAGATTAATGGCAGAGATCATCTCGCCACATCATTTATGATCTTCTCAAACTTTCATTTCTCCAGATCTCCCGTTATGCTGATGGAGTAGAGAAGGACAATGATCTTCCAACAATGCTCTGTATTCTCCCAGAGAGCTGAGACTGCTCTAACCTGGGTGGGAACATTACAGCAGGCTGGTAAAGTGTTGCTGCTGCTGTACAGGATGATCACATCTGGAGTAGTGTGTACAGGTTTAGCCTCTTCTATGAAGAAAGGATGTTGTTATATTGGAAGCAGTTCAGAGATGGTTCCCTCAACTGATTTCTGCAATGAAGGTGCTAGATTGTAACGAAAAGATGATCAGGTTGACCCAGTAGTCAATTACACAGATAGTGGAGGAATCCATTCCATTCTCCAGCCTGTTACACAGGAACAACAGGAGGATATTCAGGCCTTCGACCCTGTTACACCAAAACAGGACGAGACCATTCAGTCCCTGGAGCCTGATATACATTTACAGAAGGAGGCCAATCAACCCCTCGAGCCTACAACAGTAGGCCATGCTGCACCAGTATCCTGTAACATAGGAACTGGAAGAGGTCACACAGTGACAGGAGATTGTTACACTGGGATAACAGGAGGCCATTCAGACCCACCGAGCCTATTGCAAGGAAATTGGATAATGATAAAAACTATCTGAAACTTCTTTCATGAGAAATGAAGAGGTAATTTAGACACGTGTCTGTTGTAGTATGTGAACAAGAGAAGACCAATCACTCCCTCAGTCCCATCTCCGGGATACATGAGGAGACCGTTCAGTATTTCCACCTGTTATGAGAAGACCCATCAGCCCCTCAAAATGTTACACAGCAACGGGAAGATTCCATAATCTCCCAATCCTCTAAAGCATCAACGGGAGGAGGTCATTCTGACCTTGGATACGACAATATGGGAACACCAGAAAGACATCAGCTCATCGATTTTGATGATGAGTCTATTCAGTGACACATGGCTCTTACACAGCAATTGGAGCACATCTCTTCAAGTCTTGTGCCCATTAAACAGGAATTCAAAGAAAATGTAAAGGTTTTCGAAAATGAAGAACTTATCATAATGGTATACATTAGGTACTAAAGTGTGACAATAAACTATTATAATTTATGGCAAATTGTTAGAGTCCATTGTTCAGGACATTTGCAAAGTTAAACCACAATCTATCAGAGTCAACGTGGCTTTACGAAGGCTAAACCGTGTTTGAATTGTTTGCTTGAGTTATTTGAAGATGTCACAAACAAGGTGGGTCATGGGAATCCTGGAGGTGTAACATATCTGGTCTTCCTGAAGGCATCGGATATGTCGCTTCTCCAAAGAGTAAGTGGCAAGATCAGACAACATGAGTTTAGGAGTAATTAATTAGCTTGGATGGAGGAATGGTTAACCAACAAAATGGAGTCAGATGGAATAAATGTGTCATTTTCTTTTGGCAAATGCAGTTTGTGGGGTGCCATTGATTTCAGGACTCATGCCTCAACCATTTGCGATCGATGGTATTACTGCACTCGGTTGATGGGATAGAAAATACAATGTCACATTTTCAGATGACACTAACATTGGTGGGAAATTACTTCAGAATGATGATGCAAGAGATTTAAAACTATATGGATAGGTTTGGTGAATTTGCCAACATCTGGCAAGGAAAATTAAAGTGAATAAATATGGGGCTATTCAAGTTGGCCAGTATAATAGAAAGACAAATTATTATCTAAATGGAGAGAATGTTCAAAGTGCTTAGGTGCAGAGGGATCTGGGTGTCTGCTTGCATATCACAGAAAACCTGCCTGCAGATACTGCAAGTAATGAGAAATGTAAGCATAATTTCAGTGTTTATTTATGAAAGGATAGAGTAGAAAGGTAGGGAGTGTTGGTGTAGCTAAGCAAGGCATTAGTGAGGCTGCAACTGGAGTACAGTTTGGGTGTCCTGCAGAATGTGGTATTTCCATTGGAGGCAATTCAGAAAAGCTTCATTAGATTGATTCCATATTTGAATTGTTTGTCTTATGAAGAGAAATTCAGCAGTTTAGGCCTACACTCTCCAGTTTATAAGAATGAGAAGAGGTCTGTAAAATGCTAAAAGTAATTGGATGTGTAGAAATGGAGTGGATTTTGTTTTCATGTGGCGCAATCTACAACAAGAGACTAGAGTTTTAGGATGGAGAGATGGCAGGAAAGTGGAACAGAGGCCGTGTTGACATCAGCCTCATCGAGGGGTTGGAGTCCTCACAGATGCTCCTTGTTCTTATTCAACTCTTCGACTGTGTTGGACAGGAATGGGGAAGGACTGGGTATCATACAGGAGCAGGCACTAAGGATATATCAGTCTCAATCAGTTAGACAGAACGTAACCCGTAGGGTCAAAGAATAACCAGTACTTGGTTCTAAACTATTTACAGTCTATATTAATGATCAGGAGGATGGAACAGATATACAGATGCTGAGTTTGGTGATGTCACTATGGTAAGCAAGAGATTAAAAGATCAAGAGAGGGTGGGGAGTCTGCAAATAGATTCAGAGAGGTAAAGGCAATGGATAATAGTTTGGCAGGTGGAATTTAACATGACATAACATGTCATTTCATTTATAGGAATAACGGAAAGCAATATGTTACTGAAATGGAAAGGGATTACAGGACTTAATGATACTGTGTACTAGGGGGTTCACTCAGACCCGTTTAGACATGGGGGGTTTTGCTCCATCCCTGATTGTCAACTCCCAGACACTCCAAGTGACCCCATTGCTCTCCGTACACATGGACAACTTTGATGTTGATTGGTGGTGGGGATGGTGTTTTGAAACGTGCATCAAGGGGAGGCCTTTATCCAAGATACATTCATTTCTTTCTACGTGGAGACCCAATGACGATGGGAATGGCTGACTGCTTCTGAATGAGGAGGCCGTGACTGCTGCCAGGTCAGTGGGTATTCACCAACATGATGTACTGTGTATGGGTATACTGTAACATTAATAGAGAGAGAGCTCCTTCAGTTCCTCTACCTCTCCCCATTGACTTGGGTTCTCTGCAGATGCCATGCACACTATCGGGAATCCCACTATACCACTGGATACACCCAGCAGCTCCCTGCTATGGGAGAAACAATGTATTTACCTCATGCACCATATATATCCTCCATCACCGAATGGTGACATGGATGTTGAGATATTGGGAAATGATGGATATGTCACCTAGTTCCGCCTGGAAAGTTATGGATTATAGAAACTGAATGAAACTGTGACCCTAACAGCCACTTGCAGGACCAGCCTCCCCCGGTGTGATGCGACAGGACGTGTTGAAGGAGATGACACCGCTTTGTGCCCAGCTCCTTGTTTAGTCAGGGTCCCCTCACTATCTGCTCCTGGGTTAAGTGTAGCTTGGGAAGTTGATCCTGGAATACTTGGGGTGGATACAGCAGATCCCTTTCCCCACACACACTCACTCCGTGGTTTCAGAGCTTCCCCTCTCTGCAGCCTCTGCTTCATGTGTTGTTCATATTGCAGGCTCAGATGCTGTAAATACAGTCCCCATGCTCCATCCACAGTTGAGTCACGAAATCCTCAGGTCTCCCTGAATGTCTGAGGCAGCTTACAGCACAACTTCTAGCAAACCATCCCCAGCCACTCCACTAAATTTTTAATAACAGGGGTCAGTCAGAAACCCCTTGGCTACAAGTGTTGTGGACAAGACCAGATTCCCACAAAATATTTTAAGAAGGCCGCTTAGACTCAAATCTTTCCTTATTTTGAATAGATGGGAAGCATGCTTTCTAGATATATTGTGACTGGTCAACCTACTCGACATGAAGCAAAATATAATCTATTCAAATACTTTAGTTAAAATACAATTAAAGAAAAGAAAAATGAGGGATTGCTTATATGTTGGAACACTTACACAAACGATACCATACCATCTTGTTTTACACCGCTTGGCACAAAGATATATTCAAATGTATTCAGATGCTTACAGCAATTTTCCAATCCAGGAGGAAACAACATCAACAGAGATCTCAGACAGAAAAGCAGCTGGGGGTCATGTATTGAAACTTCCAACCCTTCTGGGATCCCCAGCAGCTTCTTAATGCTGCAGCTAAAAACAAAACGAGAAAACCTGGTCTGGGAGAGCTGGCCACTGCCCTTCCATTGTTACCACCGTTTTAATGAAACCTAAAGGCTTTCTCAGTTAGTTACTTAAACTGTTTTCAGACAGCAGTTCCGCACCTCTGTCTTTAAAACCTCTCTTCAAAAAAAAACCCAAAAGAAAATCACCTTTTTACAGTGATAGTATACTCACAACTCCACCATCAATAAAATGATCCATCAATATACAGAAATGGATTCATTTTAGACCTCCTAACCTTCCACTATTAGCAGACTGAAATGCATATATATTCCGTAGACTCTGAGCATACAAATGTTCACAACTAGATTCGGTTTCATTCATTTTACTCCTGCCACAGAATGCCTTTGTCTTTTTTCATCCAAGTCTCTACAACGTGTCAAAACTTAGGTTTTCTTGCCCTGTCACCTGTATAATTTCACATTGAATGGCAGCAATAATAAACTCAATCGAAACAGACTGGTATTATTCACTCCAAACCTCTCCGAAAACTTTAAGGGGTCACGATCAGTAATGAAAAAAAATGTTTAATTTAAAATTTAAAAGCTGAATTGTTGTAACGCTAACGTCAAGCTCAAGGCCTCCTTCCCCATTGTGGAATAAACCTGTTGATGTTTCCACTGGACACTTCAACCACACGTTACATAATGGAGCACTTCTCATCTCTCCAATAGTCCTTCTGAATGACATAGCTCCTCATATTTCAGCATTAAAGAATTACATGCTTCTATGCCTCTCAATGCTGTAACCTCTTTACCGGCTTCTCCTGGCCTATGCCAATAAACCCTACTCTCACAGGGATATGTTTTAAGAAGATCTTGCACATTCTTCTCAATCCCTCACAGAAACCAAACTTTGGTTTCAGAACTAAATCATCATCAGCTGCCATTTCAGCTTCTAACCTTGGCATTGTAACTCTCTACTCTTCCACACGAGTTCTCACGGCTGCAGGAAGTGAATTGTTGAGCTTCTCCAAAATAAGAATCTCTCTAAGAGTGTCATTGGTTTGCTCAGTTTTTAATACCCTTACCCACCTTTCAAAATTATTATTTTTGATTCTTTCAAAGTCAATGTGCGTTTAACCAGGGACGCTATTTTAGATTCCTGAAACGCTATCTGTTGGCTTCTGGCACGAGCTCACATGCACTTCCTTTGGCTTTCTACATCTCCTCATACTCCTCAGATACCTCCTCCGATAGGATGCAAATACCAGCAGCTTTGTTTGGATCAACTAAATCCATATGGTCACTGGGCACTGCATTTGTTTAGCCACTTCCTCAAATGAAATTCAAAAGGCTTCCCCGTCCTTCTCATCAAATTTAGATAATGCCTGGATGTATCTAAACAGATCCCCACCAGACCTTTGGCTACTATAGGGTTGCTCATCCTCACTCACCTCCTCATCCAGCCTACAGTCTACCTTCATCACCGCCTTCCATGTCGACTTTCCTCTCTAATTGCTAACTTTTGAAGTTGAAACTCTCTGCTTTTCTTCTCTTTTTCTCTTTCTCTTCTTCATGTCCTTTTCTTTTATTTCTACTTTTCATCATAATTCAAACTGTTTCAATTCTTTCTCATGTTCAAGGTGCCTCATTTGAAATTGAATTCGAGCCATTTCTAAAGAGTCTGATGGTGGTTCCTCCAAATGTAATTGCTGAGCTATAGCTGTAATTATCTCTCATTTTCTCACAGACAAACGCAGCCCCAACTCCAGCTTGTCTGTCAATTCCTACGGCTTTGTCTTCATTAACTTTTGTAAAACTTTAATTCATCCACACACAGAAAATTCTTAGTGACTGAAAGAATCTTTATACACAAAGCACTGTTAAACCAACCGAATTCAACATCTGGAACAAAAGACACTGACAGCTATCATACACGACCTTTGAACCCAATAGCCTCCAGTGTCTGCATGAGCTTATTCTGGATGCTCTGGTTTTCCCCCACAATCCAAAGATGAGCGTGTCAGGTAAATTGGCCATGCTTAGTTGATCATAGTTTTCAACACCCTGACACACACCATTTCACTGTTTCTCAGCTACACAATGCCAGCACTCGATACACTAGGGAGCTAAAACCCAAGGCCAGGGAAAGATACAGAGGGACAGAGAGATTCACATTAAAGACAGAAACAGATAGTTAATTAACTGGGAGGAGGTTGTGGAAATATGGGGAAAATTATTGGGCAGTGGGACTAACTGGAGAAGTGAGATCTTCGAAAGCAAAATTACAAGAATGAGAACATTGAATAAAGACATTGTCAGATCAGCAGAAATAGTTTGTTACATCAAATTCTGAATTTGCTTCACAGAACACCACAAACAACATAAACTGGGACAAGATGACAGCCCAGTATGGAGGGCTGTGCAGACCATGCTAGTGTGTTGCTCAGTAAACTGCACTATTTGCCCAGCATGGAGAGTATTGCAAACTTTACTATTATAACTTTGCTAACTATACTCGCAACAGATTACTGCCTACAATGGAAAGGTTTGCTGTGAGCATGTGTTCATCAGAAACTGAGGGACAGTGCGTGTGTGTGTGCGCGATTGGCGTGGTTGAATGTGAAACTCAGTGTTTGAGAAGGAACGCACATGGAAGAAATTATTTTTAATACAAACAACTGGCAGGCTTTTTGTTAATCAACAGAGAGAATGAGAGAAGTTTCATGGACAGATGAGATAAAGTGTTTGAGAATGTTAAAATAAAGACATTGCCAGACACAATAGCAATATACATCGTTGTGCACATGAATGACAGATGGATGGGAGTTTGGCGTGAGTTAGAATTAGATTTCCTTTGGCAGGTTTGCAGCCGGGAGCGTCAGCAGCAGATTATTAACTTCATTAAGACTGTACTTCATAGCTCAAGGTTCAAACAGCAGATGGAATACACCAGTGAGATATATTGTGGGTGGTGAATTTTTCAAGTTAGAAATGGTCAGTGTATGGTGTCAGGAATCAGCTCATGGTCAAAGGGATCTCCCACAGTTGTGACTTGTCTGCTTCTGCAGCAGATATTAGCTAGGGATGGGATGGAAGTGGAGTTTGTAACCAGAACAGTGAAGAGCGACCTCCATGCTGTTCATATTTAAATATCAAAGGCGATGATACAATAAATTGTAGTTCTCCACTGAAACTGAGTAGGTCAACATAGAGACCCATGAGTAGCACTACCAGAGCAGAGAGGGAGACAGTAATTGAACACCTTCCTTGATGCAGTTAGTAGTGGTCTGGAGAGTGAATATCTGGATTGAGAGTTTCAACAGGAAAATAATAGTGACAAGAAGTGTAGACTATATGAAGGAACAGTAATACAGTCATAACCGGTTTATAGAAAAAAAATCTGGACAGTGAAACTTACCAGGAACACCAACGATAGCCAGGAAAGGATAATAAAAATATCGAATAATGAGAAGAGCGTAATAGATCCGTGATGATAATGACCACCAATAAAATGCAGAAAGATACCAAACATAATCGGATAAACTCCTAACTATTTTTGGAAGGTGCCAGTCTAATGTTCCCAGATTCGGATACATTTTTGGAACATTCCAATCTAATGTTCTCAGATTCTGATCTCTCCGCCCCCTCTCTCTAAATCTGCTGATCCCTGTCAGTGCTGTCGGTGATGCTCCCGCTCATGTTATGGGATAACACATTAAACGGCGCCCATTTATCATTAAAGATGGAAACCCTCCACTGGGATAATTAGAATCCATGGAGATTGGCAGTAATCACAGCCACAGAACAAACACTGAGAAACTGAGCAAAGGCTACAACAACGGATGAATGGGCACCGCACAACAATCAACAGACAGGAGTGTTCCCTTCCAGTTGGGGAATACTTCAGTGGTCCAGGACATTCAACCTCCGACCTTCTGGTGACCATCATTCAAGGCGGACTTCAGGACAGGCAGCAGCGAACAGAGGCCGAGCAGAGGCTGATTGCTATTTTCAGTACTCATAGGGAGAGCCTCAGCCGGGACAGTGGGTTCACGTCACATTACAGGTGACCACCATTGCACTGTATACACACACACACACACACACAAACACACACACACACACACACACACATACACTCCTATACACACACATGCATACGGATACACATGTACACAGACACGCACACAGACACTCACACATACGCTTACAGACACCCAGACAGGCATCCGATCAGAGATTTAGACCAGTCTGCACTCATGCACACACATATATACTCTCTCTCACTGATACTCAACCCCCCCACCCCAGCCACGCACACACACTCCCACACTCACACATGCACCCCTCACAGACTTAAGAAACTCTACATCACTCACACACATATACACTCCCTCTCACAATCACAACCCCCAACCAATTCAAACACACACACAAACAAACAGACAAAGACCCACATGCACACATATATTTTGTGGGGTGAATTTGTACTTGCAGAGCTACATTGTACTTTGCTCAAAAACTGCATGAATTCATGTAAACCTCTGAGCTCAAAAACTGCATGAATTCATGTAAAACTCTGTTATCTCACTTTTCAGATTAGAATCAATCTAAACATCATGGTATAGACATAGAACACAGGGGGCTAACACCTTCAACATATTGTCTAGCTATCACTCAATGTTACAGCTAACCTGAGAATGCAACTTTAAAAGAAAAAGGTTTTGTGATTTACACATGAAAGAAGTGAAACTATCATGGTATTCGAACAGATGAAAGACTCAAAAGACAATCAAGGTATTTTTCACTGTATAATTTCAGTTACATCACACTGTAAATTTTTGCTATAAATTCTGTGCCTTAGAAGTGTGGCCTCCACTATCACCTGATGAAGGAGCGGCGCTCCAAGAGCTAATGTGCTTCCAATTAAAACTATTGGACTATAACTTGGTGCTGTGTGATTTTTAACTTTGTACACCTCAGTCCAACACCGGCATCTCCAAATCATGACTAAACAAACAGGCTCAGTTAACCAGTTCGACACATCACTTTTCATATCACTATAAAAGGGAATATTTACTGGGTTTGGATGGAATGGATGAGGGTTGCTGAGGGGTGGACCATAAATCTTTAAACCTTCTAAATCTTTTTAAAACTTGTATATGAGAGTATTAACAAGACACTACAGGGGTCTATATATGTTCCGCTCTGTTTATGAAAGGAGGCAATTATAAAATAACAGATTGGCTGCATAAAAAACCTCGGGTGGGTAAGTTTTTAGATCCCTGAACTCAAAGTACAGTACTTATTGACCAGTGTGAGGCTACTCCTGGTTTTAAGTGCCCTGTTATCAAATCCTTTCATAACCTTGAGACAGAGCATTGTGACTGCTGCTCAGTGACAGGCCGAAGCAATTCTGTCCCAATGGGCCTCTTACAGAGGGATAAGAGAAGACCATTCAGCCCATATTAGCCTGTTGCTACTTGAAAAGGTGGAAATCTGGAATATTGGCACATTTTCCAGACACAATCATTCTAAACAAAGAGCTGTGTCGCTGCAGCTGTATGAGGTGTTACTGAGAGGGCATCTGGAGTACATTGTGTTGTTTGTGTTTCTGTAACTGAGAAGGGATGGACCTCCATCAGATACAGTTTACCAGCTGTTCGTAATCCATGGGTTGCTGAGTCATTTAATGTCTTGGGTCTGTTACACCGGGACATGAGGAGGCCATTCAGTCTCTCGAGCCTGTTCCAGAGGATCTGGAAGTATTTATTTAACTTCCAAGTCTGTTCCACATAAATATTAGTTTAAAATAAGTTTTGGAATAGGAAAGACCTAATGTAAATATTAAAGTTCTAACTTTGAACAAGGCCAATTTTGAAAGTGTTATGGAGACCTGTGAAAGGCTGATTGCAATAACCTATTCACAGGTAAAGGGATAGTTGTAAAATGCAAGGCCATTAAACTGGGTTTCGGAGAGTCCAGAGCCAACGTGTTCCCATTGGTGAGATGGGCAAAGCTGGTGGGTGCAGGTAGTGCTGGATGGCTAGATATATTGATGCTCTGGTCAAGGTAAGGAAGGAGGCATATGTCAGGTAAACAGAGCTGAGATCAAGTGAATTCCGAGAGGTGTATAAGGGCAGCAAGTGTATAGTCAATCAGGAAATCGGGTCAGAAAAATGTGGACAAGGGATGGCTTTAGAAATAGGGTTAATGAGGCATTGAAGAAATTCTACACATCCTTAACTCGGGAGAGAATATGGCCCCTTATAGATCAGTAAGGCTACCTATGTATGGAACCACATATACATAGGTTGGAGGGATATGAAACAAGTATTTCTCTTCAGTATTTAATGTGGAGAGGGTTACAAGAGCGAAAAAATGAAGAAATATATGGTGATATCTTGAAAAGGGTCTATATTACAAGGAGGTGTTGGATATTTTAAAACACATAAAGGTGAACAAATCCCTGGAACCTGAGCAGTTCTATCCCAGATACTTTTGGGAAGCTATGAAAGAGATTGCTCAGCTATTTGCTGATACATTTGTAACATTGATTTCCACAGGTGAGGTGCCAAAAGACTGAAGGGCTGCTAACGTAGTGTCATTATTTAAGAAAGTGAGGAAAAAAAAAGGTAACTATAGATCGATGAGCCTGACGTTAATGGTGACTAAATTGTTGGAGGAGATTTCGAGGAAAAGGATCGATATGCATTTGGAAAGACAAGGACTGAAGAGGGCTTTGTACATTGGAGATCACGTCTCTCTGACTCGGTGGAATTTTTTGAGGAAGTGATGAAGATGATTGATGAAGACAGGACAGTGGATGTTGTCTTTATGGAAATCAGTAAGAAAACCAAAATGTTCTACATGGTAGACTGGTTAGCAAGGTTAGACTGCCTGGGATCCAGGGAGAGCTCGCCATTTAGATCCAAAATTTTCTGGAATATCTGAGACAGGGCGTGACAGTGGGCATTTGTTCATTAAACTTGGAGACCTGTTACCAGTGGTGTGCCGCAAAGATCAACAGTGGGTCCACTGCCTTTTGTCACTAATACAAACCATTTGCATTTGAGTATATGATGTATGATCAGTAAGTTTGTAGATAATACCAAATTTGTTGGTGTAGTCGACAGTGAAGAATGAGCTGTCAGATTATAATGGGACCTTGTTGAGGTGAACCGAGGAGTGGCAGATGGAGTTTATTTTAGTTAAATGTGAGGTGTTGCACTTTGGCAAGAGAAATCAGGGCAAGACATGTAGGTAGGGTCCTGTCGAAATCTGCCAATCAGGGAGAACTCCATCGAAGTGATCGAATCCCTACAGTGAGGAAACAGCCTATTTGGCCCATCGAGGCCACACTGAACCTCTAAACAGTATCCCACTGGACAAACCCCTACCCTAAACATCTGATCCTGCATTTCCCATGGCTAATCCACCTCGCCTAAACATTCCTGGGTACTTTAGCATGGCCAATGTACCATTATCTGTATATCTTTATACTTGCAGAGGAAAACATAACATCCGGAGGAAACTCACGCAGACACGGGGAGATTGTGCAAACTCCATACAGGCAGTCATCCAAGGATGGAGTTAAACCCAGATCGCTACGGTCTGAAGCAGCAATGCTAGCCACTGAGCTACTGTGTCACCTTGTGGTGCAGGTTCTCCGTTCCTTGAAAGTGCCGTCACAGGTAGACAGTGCAGTGAAAAAGGCACTTGGTGGTCTTGGTGCTTTGAGTCTAAGCGTTTGTAAGACATGTTATATCTGTACAGGACATTGGTTTGGCCACTTTTTTAATATTGCCTTTAATGCTGGTCACCCTGCTGTCGGAAAGATGTTGTCAAACTTGAAAGGGTGGAGAAGAGATTCAAAAGAATGTTGCAGGGGTTGGAGGGTTAGAGTTACAAGGAGAGTTTGAATAGGCTGGGACTATTTTCAAGTTTTGAGGCTGAGATGGGACCTTAAAGACGATTATAAAATCGTGAGGAGCATAGATAAGGTAAACAGTCAATGTCTTTTCCCCAGGATAGGCGAGTTGAAAATTAGAAAACAAAGGTTTAAGGTGAGAGGGGAAAGATTTAAAAAGGGACATGAGGGACAACACTTTCACACAGAGACGGCTGTATGTATGGATGGATCAGCCAAAAGTGGTGGTGGAGACAGGTACAGTTACACCATTTAAAAAGGCATTTGGATGCATACATGCATGGGAAGTGTTTAGAGGGAGATGGGCCAAGTGCTGGCAAGGGGGACGAGATTTATTTAGTATATTTGGTCGGTATGGACGATCAGATGGAAAGGTCTTTTCCGTGCTGTACATCTCTGAGACTATTGTCTCTTGAGTGTGTAACGCCGGGACAGGAGGAGGCAATTCAGCTTCTGAATTCTGTCTGTCAGCTTGTTTGCTCAATTGCTGAGAGTAAAATACAAAAGTACATCATTCAGATTTTGATGGTGTTTTACAGAAACAGGAGAAAGGCTGTTCGTCAAGAGAAGCTGTAAGGAATGTGAAGAGGCCATTCAGGCCCTCAACTCCATACCACAGGAGCACCACGTGAGCACCGAGCGATTGCAGCCTGTTACTCAGTAGCAGGAGGGAGACATCTACTGTCACAAGCCTTGGATCAGGAGGCAGTCAATCAGCTGCCCAAGATTGGGACACAGGAACAGAACGCAGTCATTCAACTGATTGAGACTGGGACACAGGGACAGGAGGGAGTCACTGAGAGCTCGAAACTGGGGCACAGGGAACTCTGGAGACTAGTGAGGCCCGAGGATCCTGTTATGCAAGAACAGCAGGAGGTGACTCAGTCCTCAGGGACACTGGGAGAGAAGGGGAGTTTTCTTGGAACAAACAGAAATATATGAATAAATTGCATTAGTGGTCCATTCAATCCTGCCCTACCATTCACGAAGACAACGTCTGATCTGATTATGATTCCCTCATTCCATTTTACGGAGTCGCCACTCTCTGCAGCCTCTGCTCCATTTGTTGGTCATGTTGCAGACCCAGATGCTGCAACAACATTCACCATGACTTATCCAGAGGGATCGGTCTAACAGGATGAGTCAGGATTTGAAAGGTCCAATCACAAGAATGAAAACACAAAATAAAGGTATTGCCAGATGTTTACTTCTCTCACATTTGCAATCCAACTCACAAAACCACCCCATCTATTAAATATTCAGGATGGAGCACTGTGTAGGTCCGGCTAGTGTATAGCTGAATGCAACCCAGCAATACCCAGAATGGAACTCTGTGCAGCCCACACCAATGCTTGATCCATAATCCTGGACTAAATATCCAGCGTGGGGAGTTGTGCAGACCGCACTGGTTCATTCATATATAAGCCCAGGCTATTGCATTGTTCGGGAACACTGTGTTAGATCACTGCCCAGTGTGGGGAAACTTGCAGCCAATTTTGGAACTGACAGGATGTGCAGTTCCCATCCATTTACAGCTCCATATCTCCATTGTACCTTGATAAGGGGTGCTGCGTATGTGAAAATCACTGCGAGGAAGAGATGTAAATGGAAACAATTTAAATATCAATAATTCTGATAAAGACGCATATCACTCTAGTATTTAATGATGAAATAACTGAGATAATATCCTATGAGGTTTTGTGAACTGGGCAAAGAGGTAAGAGTGGGATGGTGATGTTATAGCGGTTGAAATATAAGCCTCTACATAATCAATGGGAATTAGAGGAACAAATACGCAGGGAGACTGGCTGGACTTGCAGGAGCAATAGAATTGTCATAATAGGTGATTTTAATTTTCCTAACATAGACTGGGACTTCCAGAGAGTTAAGAACTTAGATAGAACGTAATTTGTTAAGTGTGTTCAGGACAGTTTCCACAAGCAATATATAGAGGGTCCTGCTGGGGAAGGGACAAACTCAACCTACTGTTGGGAAGTAGGGGTAGGATAGGTGACGGAGGAAAAGTGGGGGAGAATTTTGCGAAAACTGACTAGAGCTGTATTTATGTTAAAATAGTTATGGTAGGGACAATATTGATCCAGGGATTCAAGTTCTAAGTTGGGGAAAGGCGTATTTTGTTGAAATTAGACCGGGGATTGCAGGGGATGATTGGAGTAGTTTGTTTGCAGGTAAAAGGATCTCGGGCAACAGGGCGGGCTTCAAAAGTGAGATAGTTCGAGGTCAAGGTCTACATGTTCCTGTGAGGGCGAAGGGAAAGTGAGGCTGGAACAGAGAACCCTAGATGACAAGTGATATTGATGCTCTGACCATAAAAAAAGGAGGCGTGGCTCAGGTACAGGCAGCTGGGACCAAGGGAATCCCTGCAGGTATACAGGGGATACAAGTGTTTACTGAAGGAGTAAATCAGCAAGGTGAAAAGGGAGTATGAGATAGCCTTGGCTGAGCAGATTGGTGTGAATCCAAATTCAGTATAGTAAAGAAAAAGAACAACCAGAGAGAGAATAGAACGTCTTACAATCCAAAATGGGCATACATGTGTAAAACCTCAAGAGATGGTTGAGTTCCCCAATTCCCCCTCTGTGTTTATCATGAAGAAAGACATGAAGACCTGTGACCTTTGAGACGTTAATTGACATATATTGGAACAGTCGATATCATTAATGGTACTAATGGACATATTAGAATGCTTAAAGTCAGATAAATCTCTTGGTCCTGACCAGACAATTCGAAGAGCACTGCAAGAGGTGAGAGAAGAGAGTTCAGGGGCCAAGGACCCGGGAGGCTGGACCGTAACAAACATGCCCTTATTCAAGAAGGGCTGCAAATAAATGCCTGGGAAATATAGACCAGTATGCTTCACATCTGTTTTCGGTAAACCACTTGAGAAGGTTCTGAGAGAGAAGATATGTGTGCATTTGGAAAGACAGAGTTTGACTTCGAGCAGTCAGCATAGCTTTGTGCGTGGCAGATCATGCCTTTCACATTTTGTTAGAGTTTTTGAGGAAGTGACCAGAAAGGTTGACTAGGGTAGGGTGGTGGACATAGTCTATGTGGATTTCAGTAAGGCCTATGATAAGATTCCACATGGTAGGCCGCTCTGGAAGATTAGATCACTTGGACTCCAATGTAAACTGGCAAATTGGCGACACAATTGGCTTGACGTTATAAAGCAAATGGCTATGGTGGAGGTATGCTTGTCGGACGCGAGACCTGTGGCGAGTGGAGTGCCTCAGTGGTTGGTCATGGGCCCATTGCTGTTTGTTATCTATGTCAATGATTTGGACCAGAGTGCACAGCGCAAGGTTAGTAAGTTTGCAGATGACTCTAAATTAGAAGGCATCATTTACAGTGAGGAACATTATCAGAAATTGCAGCAATGCCTTGGTCAACTGGGGAAGTGGGCTGAGAAATAGCAAATGGCATTTAATATAGATAAATGTGAGGTCTTGCATTATGGAAAGTCAAATTCAGGTTCGAGTTTAATGATGATTGAGAGGGTCTTAAGGAATGTAGTAGAACAAAAGGAGTTTGGAGATCAGGTGCATGGTTGTCTGAAATTTGAGTCCCAGATACACAGGACAGTGAAGGAGGCTGTTGGGGTACACTGGCCTTCATCAGGGCATTGAGTATATACGTTGGGATGTTATGTTGCAGTTGTACAGGATGGTGGTAAGGCTGCAGTTGGAGTATTGTGCTCGGTTTTGTTCACCTTGCTCTGGAAAGGATATTATTGAACGCGAAAGAGTGTAGAAGAAATTTACAAAGATGTTTCCTGAGTTAAAGGCTCTAAGTTATTGGCAGAGGTTGGACAGGTTAGAACTTATTTCCTTACAGCGTAGGAAACTGAGAGGGTTCTTATAGAAGTGTAACTCTTATAAAATCATGAGCGACGTGCATGGGGTGAATACTTCAAATTTTTTCCCAAGGTTGGGTAATCGAGGATGAGAGGGCATCTACTAATGTTTGGAAAGGAAAAAATACATAAAAACCTGAGGGGCAACGTTTTTACACAGAGTGTGGTACGCATATGGACTGAGCTGCCAGTGGAAGTGGTAAAGGTGCGTAAAATAACAACATTGAAAAGGCATTTGGACAAATACACAGATAGGAAAGGATTAGAGGGATACAGAGCAAGGGCAGGGAAATGGGGAGAGTGTGGATACAGAGCAAGGGCAGGGAAATGGGGTGAGTGTGGATACGGAGCAATGGCAGGGAAATGGGTGAGTGTGGATACAGAGCAAGGGCAGGGAAATGGGGTGAGTGTGGATACAGAGCAAGGGCAGGGAAATGGGGTGAGTGTAGATGGACACTTTGGTTGGCATGGACCAGCTGGGCTAAATGGCCAGCCATACTGGCATTCTCGTGCAGTATGACTGTAAGTGAGTGTGTTTTGGGGTGGAGACAGAGTGGGGAGACTGAGAAAATATGTCATGGAAGGATATGTTCGCAGGTGTCAGAGTGCTGAAATGAAGACATTTCGATAGCATCATGCAACACAGGTCAGTAATATGAAGAATTATGAGTGAAGGGGATATTGCTGTGAGTTCAGGCGATGGAGAGTTTTGGATGAGCATTTGTTCTGCAGCTTTGTAACTGGGAGTGAGGACAGCAGAGTCTTCGCATCACTGGGCTGAATCTAACAAAAAACTGTCTCAGTGACATTTTCACTAAGTGTGACAGAGGGGTTGTATGCACGTGGCCGAGCTAGTTTCCTGGTGCTATCTTACCAAACTCATCTCATTAATTACCCAGACAACTCCATAGTGTCCCTCTCATACAATGCCAGCCCGATTCTACCACCCATCATGAGTGCAGCTACTCACAGTCGCCTGGATGCCCCTGGATATTCTGTGATTCCAGGCAATGATGTCATCTCTAAAAGGCCAATTGGCACACGGTTGACCTTTCTCAGTTTGGAGCTGCCCTGCACAGTTTACCCGAGCATGGCAGCTAAGGGGAAATTACACCATGGTTTGTTGACAGCAGCACGAAGGACACGGTGGATGGGCTAGTACCGAGGGGGGGGCATTCTCTTCCCAGAAGGGGCCACACCACCAGACCCACCGAGCGTGGACTGACTTCACCACCCAGCTCAGTGCAGTATCTGCGGTCTGAAGAAATGCCCAGCAATACAGGACATGCATCAATAACCTTGCCCCCTTTGTCAGGATAGGGATCACCGTATTCTCTCTGCTCCCTCGCACTCACTGTATATCTGTTGTAGCACCGACCCACGAACAAGGCTCATGCTCCACCACTCTCAATACTGCATGCATGACCTTCCCTCTCTTTCTCTCTTGCATTTCTAAGGCCCTCCACACAGTTATAGAATATTCTGGAGAAAGCCAACTATGGAATGTTCTAGATAATGTTCCAACTTAATCCCAGTTTCAGGAAAACGGCTGTGCCCCAGTGTGTAACACGTAAGAGGGTGGAGTAGAGATGTACGTTTTTCAAATCACACACAATTAAAATCCATCATGTGGCCATTCAGTGCTTCAAACATGTTCCAACATTCATTACGTACGGTGGTGATCTGATGATGTTCTCAGCTCCATGTCACAGGAGATTTCATTCATTCAACCGCCAGCTTCCTGTTACCGAGCAGACGATTCTCAGAAGTTTTTTTTTACCCCGGTTTTCTTCCAGCATGCGTTCAGAAGGCATTTCATATGGGGACGGAATCTCTGAACAAAATATTTCATGTGCTTTATATATTCATGCAGCAGTCAGCATGCTTTCCACAGACCAATCAAAAACATGCACTTATTTTATGGTTATTCAATTCCCAATCACAATTAGTCATTCTGGTGATTTCACTTGTCTCACCTTATTGTATTCAGCCAAAGACACCTTCCAAACACTTGTCTCAATATAAAATGCAATTTCTAGCAGAGAACGTTTTGATCCTCAGCCGTTATCATGACCGTTACATCAAATATACATTTTACCTTGTCATGAAAGTTTCTCTTGCCCTTTGTCTGTGACTGATTCTGCGTGTAACAGTTACACAGTCTCCCACTCAATTGGCTGGACGGCTGGTTTGTGATGCAGAGGGAGGACACCAGCGCAGGTTTAATTCCCCACACTGACAGAGATTACCATGAAGGGGATGCTCTCTCAACCTCACCCCATCACCCATGTGGTGAGTGGTCTGTCTAATGAAAGTTCTTTGGGACTCTATTCTATCAATGTTAACATTTTAATTTTTTTAACAAAAAGTTGTATTGAAGAACAGATTTTTATTATTATATTAAACCAATAACAAAGCAACTCAAATAACTGAACAAAATTACACCCTTGTGCATGTAGATACAAAACAAGTTAAAGTCTATAAACGGACAGAAGAAAAACAAAAATAAACAATAAATAATTCGGCTCAGCATAACACAATGATAGCTCTCATTCTTCGAGAGTATTAAACATTCATATGTTCTGTATCGCGGTAATCCAAAAAGGGTTGTCATATCTTATATAAATCTGCTTTTCGGTGCAACACACTGGTGAGAGAGTCCAAAGGGATATTCTCCATGACGAGCTTACAACAACCCAACAGACCTGGCGGGTTTTCAGAAATCCAAAGCTACCGAATATTCTTCCTAGCACAGGAAGTATGGGGGAGATATTAAACGAGTATTTTGCATCAATATTTACTGTGGAAAAGGATATGGAAGTCGTAAAATGTAGGGAAATATTTGGTGACACCTTGCAAATTGTCCATATTACAGAGGAGAAAGTGTTGGATGTCTTGAAACCGGTCCCCAGAACCTGATCAGGTGTACCCTAGAATTCTGTGGGAAACTAGAGAAGTGATTGCTGGGATTCTTGCTGAGATATTTGTAACACGGATAGTCACAGGTGAGGTGCTGGAAGACTGGACATTGGCTAACGTGGTGCCACTGTTTAAGAAGGGCGGTTAGGACAAGCCAGGGAACTATAGACCAGTGAGCCTGATGTTGGTGGTGGGCAAGTTGTTGGAGGGAATCCTGAGGGACAGGATTTACATATATTTGGAAAGGCAAGGACTGATTAGGGATAATCAACATGGCTTTGTGCGTGAGAACTGATGTCTCACAAACTTGATTGTGTTTTTTGAGGAACTAACCCAGAGGACTGATGAGGGCAGAGGGGTAGATGTGATCTATCTGGACTTCACTAAGGGTTGTGATAAGGTTCCCCATGGGAGACTGATTAGCAAGGTCAGATCTCATGGAATACAGAGAGAACTAGCCATTTGGATACAGAACTGGCTCAAAGGTAGAAGACAGAGGGTGGTGGTGGACGGTTGTTTTTCAGAATGGAGGCCTGTGATCAGTGGAGTGCCAGAAGGATCGGTGCTGGATTCACTACTTTTGTCATTGACATAAATGATTTAGATGTGAGCGTAAGAGGGACAGTTCGTAAGTTTGAAGATGACACCAAAATTGGAGGTGTAATGGGCAGCGAAGAGAGTCACCTCAGATTACAATGGGATCTTGGCCAAATGGTCAAATGGGCTGAGAAATGGCAGATGGAGTTTAATTAAGATAAATATGAGTTGCTGCACTTTTGGAATTTAGCAGGACTTATACACTAAATGGTAAGGTCGCAGGGAGTGTTTCTGAACAAAGAGATCTTGGAGTGCAGGTTCATATCTCCTTGAAAGTGGAGTCGCAGGTAGATAGGATAGTGAAGAAAGCGTTTGGTATGCTTTCCTTTATTGGTCAGAGTATAGAGTACAGGAGTTGGGAGGTCATGTTGCAGCTGTACAGGACATTGTTTAGGCCACTGTTGGAATATTGCGTGCAATTCTGGTCTCCTTCTTATCAGCAACTTAAAAGGGCTCAGGAAAGACTTACAAGGATGTTGCCAGGGTTGGAGGATTTGAGCTGTAGGGAGAGGCTGAACAGGCTGGAGCTGTTTTCCCTGGAGCGTCCCAGTCAGAGTGGTGACACTATAGAGGTTTGCAAAATTATGACTGGAATGGATAGGGTAAATAGGTAAAGTCTTTTCCCTGGGGTCGGGGAGTCCAGAACTAGAGGGCATAGGTTTAGGGTGAGAGGAGAAAGATATAAAAGAGACATATTGGACAACTATTTCACACAGAGGGTGGTGCGTGTATGGAATGAGCTGACAGGTGTTGTGGGCGAGGCTGATGCAAGTGCAACATTTAAGAGGAATTTGGATTGGTAAATGAATAGGAAGGGTTTGGAGGGATATGGGCTGGGTGCTGGCAGGTGGGACTAGATTGGTTGGGATATGTGATCGGCATGGATGGGTTTGACCGAAGGGTCTGTTTCCATGCTTTACATCTCTATGCCTCTATGGCTCTATGAATTATAATAATCTCTGTTTTTGGTGCTCCATTCTGGTGAGAAAGTCCAAACGGATATTCTCCATGATGATCTTACAAAGACCCAACAGCCCCGGGGAGTTTTCAGACAATCAACACAACAGAATATTATTCCTAGCACAGAAAGTAAGGATATATATTTTTTTTCAAATGTGCATCTGCGTAAGATACTCTGGGCAGGCCCAGGAAAAGAGAAACCGGGTCCATCTCCAATTCGGTCCCCGAGACCCACTCTACCACACCTAACACAGTGCTCCAATATAAATGAAGCTTGCAGCAGGGCCACATGCAATAAGTAAGAGTGCCTGTAGTCATTCTGCATTTAGGATATGCTGAAGATAATCCCACTTTGAATTTTGAGAGAAAATCTGGTGTCAGATAGACCCTATGAAGAATTTTCAACTGCATGGAATGGGGCCTATTATAGATCAAAATCCTTTGAGCATTTTCACAAATATCCTCCCATGTCTCCGAAGAGATCTAAACCCCCAACTCTCTCGCACAGACGTCATGAAGCTGCACAGTCTTGTCTGACGGGACACTCTCCAACTAATGATAAAGGGTACTGACAGAGAGGGTATTCTTTACAATAAATATCCTATTCTCTATCAGATCTGTAAGAGTCTGTTAAAAGTAATTTTTTAATCAAATCTCTAATCTGAAAAAAAACAGAAGAAGTCTCCACTAGCAAGTCCATACTCACGAGTTATTCGATCAAATGATATCATTGTTTCTCCCTCAAGTAACACGTGGTGGCTCAGTAGTTTGCACTGCTGACTCACTGTACCAGGGTGACGGGTTTGGTTCCAGCCCTGGGTGACTGACTGTGTGGAGTTAGTATAATGTCAACTGTGTCTGCGTAGGTTTCCTTCCACAGTCACAATGATGTGCAGGTTAGATGAATTGGCCATTGCTAAATCGCTCATAGTGTTCCAGGATCTGTAAGTTGGGGAATTAATCAGGGTAAATATAGCATGGTAGGGAAATGGGTCTGGGGGAGTTACACTTCAGAGGTTGGAAGTGGACTTGTGGGGTCCAAGGACCTGTTTCCATACTGTAGGGATTCTAATAATTCTAAATCACCCAAGCAATGTACCCCTCTGCCTGCCCACAGTTTAAACCTGGAATCCATTATCCCCGGTTGGCAATGCGGTATACCAATTATGGGGTAAGAAACATGGTTTTGGCTGGATTGCCCTCGATCTGACGCATTGCCCTCCATTCTTTAACAGAATTGATCATCATTAGTTTATTACAATACTCCACAAACGTTGTCATTTTATCTAATAACAACAGACTAATAAGGGTTCACTTTGTCTGGGAGAGCTCAACGTCTAGCCATATTGATGCCGAGACCTCAGTGGCCCAGGCACTCAAATAGGATGAGAAAAAAACTTTATTGATTGCTTTTAGTCGGGGAAATCAACTCCCCACAGTCTGTGGGGCAGTTGCAATTTTGTTACCTCGATAAAGAATCGCTTCTAGTGCCAAATAAAAGAGCTAAACCAGTCATTCTTTTCCTAAAAAACATGTTAGATTAAATTACTTACAGTGTGGAAACAGACCCTTTGGCTCAACAAGTCCACACTGACCCAGCATTCATCCAGACCCATTCTCCTACATTTACCCTTTCATCCAACACTATGGGAAATTTAGCATGGCCAACTCACCTGACCTGTGCATCCTTGGAGTGTGGGAGGAAACCCACGCAGGCACGGAGGAAAATGTGCAAACTCCACGCAGTCAGTCGCCTGAGCCAGGAAGTGAACCCGGGTCATTGGCACTGTGATGCAGCAGTGCTAACCACTGTGCCACCTAGCCACACACATGCGTCATCTGTTTGGGAAATATCAAAGAAAGCATTCGCATTGGGTGTAGGAAATGAGGAAGGACATTCATTTTAATAACAACTATCCGACCTAGCCAGGATATTGGAAATGCCTCTCGTCTTTGAAGGTCTTGTTTAATTTTGTCAAGCAAATGGACATAGTTCACATTAAATAAATGATCAAAGACAGATGTAATGAATATACTGAAATAGGGAATCCACCCCTGTGACCATTTAAAAGGAAACCAGGATTTGCGCTCATTATCAGGTATTTCCATATGACCTCCCATAGGCATGGCCTCCAACTTTGTAAAATTAATCTTATCGTCCAGAAAGGCAACAAGTGAATTAATGCATTGCATCAGATGGACTACCGAAATTGCGGAATTTGACAAAAAAAGTAAGACCCTCATCTGCATGCAATGTAATCTTACTTCTATTCCACTTCTGGGGCAGATATGATGGCATCCCTACGGATGGCCTCCGCCAGTGGCTCAATCCCCAACGTCAACAATAATGGTGAAAGGTGTCAATCTTGTTGGCTGTCTGGAGAAATATTAATATTACTGTTTGGCACACCATTAGTGAGAACCGCAGCCAGAGGATCACGGTAAAGGACCCTCACCAACCTGATAAAAACTTTACGTAGACCAAACCGTTCTAATGTACAGAAGAGATCGGCCACTAAACTCAATCAAATGCTTGCTCTCATCTAAAGGGATTAATAATTCCTGGATAGATTGTTGTTGATACTCTAGATCATACTGATTAAACTCTTTACATGTCGGAAGATCTGCAGCCCTTTATTTAACCTGCTTGGTCCTCTTTGGCAACGAAACACAGCAAAGATTCCAGCCTTCATGCAAGTGTCTCAGATAGGATTTTGAGACCAACATTTAAAAGTGAGATTGGTGTGTAAGAAGCACAATCCTCCAGGGTCTTCCTTTCTTCAACATCAGAGAGATATGAGCCTCTGTTAAGGATGGCGGGAGGGGTTTGTGACTGCATGAGTGACAGAACATGTTAAACATCAGCCCTGACAATAGGTTTATAAATTGTTTATAAAATTCACTAGGAAATCTGTCAGGAACGAATGGCTTTACTTTCTGAAGCTGCTTCACACCCTCCTGCACTGACAATGGTGCATTGAGGCACAACACTTATTCAGGGGTTACTCCTGGAAAACCCAGGTTCTTGAAAAATGACTCCATCTTAATCCACCTATCCTCATTATTGCAAGTCTGAAATGCTTCGAACAGGAGACTTTTTAAAAAATTGATGGTAATTATCCCAGTACCTTCCCTAATTGAAGTAATGGCTTGAGAGGGGCGGTCGTTTTCCTGGCTAAATACTTGCCAGGCTTATCACCATGTTCAAACAGCCTTTGTTTTGCAAAAGTAAGTTCCTTCTTGGCTGTCTGTGTGAGCGTGGAATTCACTGTAGACTGAACCATTGTGATCCACTGCAGCTTAGACACTGATGGTCTATCACAGTATGCCCTCTCGGCTGCCCTCAGCTGTGCCTCAAACCAGCGTTCCTGCTCCCCATTCTGCTGCATCCTCAGGAATAATTATTCCCTTGGCATATGCCTTAGCAATTTCCCATAGAATAGATGGGTTACTGCTTGAATCTGAATTAATGGTTAATGAATACTCAATGAACTAACTAGCTTTCAGAATAAAGGGATACAATCGCTGATGTCTCGAATCTGTTATATTGCCCTTTACCTTAATCAATAAGTATGGTCAGAAATGGTAATATTCCCAATTGTGCAGTATGCCACCTAATCTAAGATTGTTGCAGGGATGGGGAAGATATAAACCCTCGTGTGGCAGTTCAGCGGGTTAAAGAAGAAAATAAAATCCCTACTTGTGAGGTAGATGTGCCTCCAGACATCCACCAGCTCTAGTTCTGCACACAAATCTTCCAATTACTAACATTATAACGAGGATATTGAGGGAACCTTTGGACATTCTGCTCACCGTGGAGTCCATAAGACAGTTGAAATCTCCTTCTACGATAACGTGCCATGATGCAAGATAACTGCATTTGGAAAATGCATCTACCAGGATTTTTAGAGTGTGCGCCTGGGGTGGGGTGTGGGTCGCAAATACCATTTAAAATATTGGATTACTTACCATAGTTCAAGGCGTGGGGTATTATGATCCTCCCGTGAGTGTCAAATTCAATGTAGTAATTTAAATGGAAGATTCTTCTTATCCAGTATGGCTTCTCCCCTACTCCTAGTATTAAAAGACGCAAAAAAAAACGCATTCAAACCCGCCCTGTTGTAACGTCAAATGTTCCTTGTCATCAAGCTGCATTTCCTGCAGTAGAAAACATCCACCTTCTCTATTTTTAAGACTAGAAAATAAATCTTTCCTCTTGAGTGGCCAGTGGCTCCCCTTAATGTTCCAGGTACACCATTTAAGCATATCATTATCCACAACAACTGTAGCAACATTTGAACTCGAGAGAGGAATAACTCGAATTACTGATTAATAAACAAAGTCTCATCGAGCTTAAAAACTACACAATCTAAAACTATTACAACTGACAAGCTCTCAACATTAAACATATAAAAAAAACTAAAAAACTGAACAAAATCGATCGGGGAATTTAAAATATCCACAAAGTTTTCGCTTTCTCTGCACAGTCAGACGAGTTCATGGATCCATTAAATGCAATCCGGAGAACCGTTGGGTACCAGAGGGAATACTGATTCCCGAGTTCCATTACTCTTCTCTTGATAGGTGTTAGTTTTGGAAGTAGGTGAGCACTTTTGTGATAGCGATCACAATTTCTGTTATATTTTCTTTAGTGATAGCAAAGGATAGATGTATAAAAATGGGCAAGAGTTACAGCTAGGGAAACGCAATTGCGATGCGATTAGGCATGATTTAGGAAGCATAGAAGCGAGAAGGAAACTGAAGGGGATAGGCACTTTAGAAATGTGAAGCCTATTCAAGGAAAAGCTACCGTGTGTCCTAGATAAGTATGTACCTGTCAGGCAGGGAGGAAGGTGTAGAGTGTGAAGCCGTGGTTTGTGAAGCAAATGGAATCTCTGGTCAAGAGGAAGAAGAAGGCTTATGTTAGAGATGTGAAGGCTCAGTTAGAGCACTTGAGAGTTACAAGGTAGCCAGGAAAGACCTAAAGGGAGAGCATAGAAGAGCCAGGAGGATACATGAGAAGTTGTTGGCGGATAGGATCAGGGTAAACCCTAAGGCTTTCTGTAGGTATTTAAGGATTAAAAGAATGACGAGAGTCAGAATAGGGCCTATCAATGATAGGAGTGGAAAGTGGTGTGTTGAGTCAGAGGAGATAGGGGAAGCACTAAATGAATATTTTTTCAACAATATTCACTCAAGAAAATAACAATCTTGTCGAGGAGAATACTGAGATATAGGCTACCAGACCAGGTGTGTTTGAGGTTCACAAGGAGGAGATATTAGAAATACTGCAGAGTGTGAAAGTGGATAAATCCCCTGGGCCAGATGAGATTTATCCTAGGATCCTCTGGGAAGCGAGGGAGGAGATTGCCGAGCCTTTAGCAATGATCTTTAAATCGTCATTGTCCACAGGAATAGTGCCACAAGACTGGAGAATGGGAAATGTGGTTCCCTTCTTCAAGACGAGGAGTAGAGACAATCCTCATACTTATAGATCAGTGAGCCTTACTTCAGTTGTTGGTAAAGTGTTGGGAAAGGTTGTAAGGAATAGGATTTATAATAATCTAGAAAAGAATAAATTGATTAGGGATAGTCAGCACGGTTTTGTGAAGGGGAGGTCGTGCCTCACAAACTTTATTGCGTTCTTTGAGAAGGTGACCAAACAGGTAGATTAGAATAAACCGGATTATGTGGTGTATATGGATTTCAGCACGACGTTCGATAAGGTTCCCCATAGTAGGCTATTGTACAAAATGTGGAGTAATGGGATTGTGGGAGATATAGCAGTTTGGATCCGTAATTAGCTTGCTGAAAGAAGTCAGTGGGTCATGGTTGATGGGAAATGTTCATCCTGGAGTCCAGTTAGTAGTGGTTTACCACAAGGGTCGGTGTTGGGTCCACTGCTGTTCATCATTTTTATAAACGACCTGGATGAGGGCGTAGAACTTGGGTTAGTAAATTTGCAAACACTAAGGTCGGAGGAGTTGTGGATAGTGAGAAAAAATGTTGGAGGTTACAGGGAGACATAGATAAGCTGCAGAGCTGGGCTGTGAGGTGGCAAATGGAGTTTAATGCGGACAAGTGTGTGGTGATTCACCTTGGTCGGAGTAACAGGAATGCAAAGTACTGGGCGAATGGTAAGATTTTTGGTAGTGTCGATGAGCAGAGAGATTCCGGTGTCCAGGTACACAGATCCTTGAAAGTTGCCACCGAGGTTGACAGGGTTGTTAAGAAGGCATACAGTATTTTAGCTTTTATTAATAGAGGGATCAAGTTCCGGAACCATGAAGTTATGCTACAGCTGTACAAAAATCTAGTGCGGCCGCAAAGGAGTATTGGATACATTTCTGGTCACCACATTATAAGAAGGATGTGGAAGCTTTGGAAAGGGTGCAGAGGAGATTTACAAGGATATTGCCAGGTTTGGAAGGAAGGTCTTACGAGAAAAGGCTGAGGGACTTGAGGCTGTTTTCGTTAGAAAGCAGAAGGTTGAGAGGTGACTTAATAACGACATATAAGATAAACAGAGATTGAGATAGGGTAAGCCTTGGTCCAAGAATGATGACGGTGATCATGAGGGGGCATAACTTTAAATTGAGGGGTGATAGATATAGGACAGATGTCAGAGGTAGTGTTTTTACTCAGAGAGGAGTAAGGGTATGGAATGTTTTGCCTGCAAAGATAGTAGATTCGCTATCTTTAAGTGCATTTAAATCGTCATTGGACAGGCATATGGACGTATATGGAATGGTGTAGGTTAGATGGGCTCAGATTGGTATGACAGGTCGGCGCAACATCGAGGGCCGAAGGGCCTGTGCTGTGCTGTAATGTTCTATGTTCTATATCATCAAATGATTTGTTTTCAGAATCACCGCCACTGAAAATCCCAAAAGGACATAATCCTGGAGCCCGTGAATTAAAGCCATTGGATCTTTCCCCTGGGTTCTGGAAGCTTCCATTAGTCTTTGTTTATCCCCATACCTATGTAACCACACGAGGACAGGGTGAGAACGCTGGTCTGAGCCTGACCTGTGCACCATAACCCCATGAACTGTCTCAGTCTTCATCCGTGTCTCTTCAGTTTCGAAGTGAAGGAATCACTGCAGCCAGTTCTCGAAAAATACTGACTGGCTGACCACCTGCTATCTGGGCCAACAGACCGACGATGTGAACATTCTTCATCCTGCCCCTGTTCTCAATGTCATCATCATGTTCAGTAAAGATACGGACCTGTTTTTCAACGATGAGGATCCTCTCTTGTGAGGAATTGATCGCAGACTCTCTCATGCAGTTTGGCGCTTGACATCGTCCATTTTGTTTCCAAAGCTGTCAAGTTGCTTCTCAAGCTTTTGGAGCGCATCTGAGAGTGGTCGTGGTTCTAGCCGCGGCTGAACTTTTCTTTAATCATGCCTTCAATCATTTTACGTAACTTGATGAACTCAGTGACCAAGACCTGGTGAGTAACTGGGTCCAGGGAACGAGCAGAGTGGGTTGCAGATATCGCCTCAGGTATGCTCGATGCTTCTGATGGGTGCACCGTGTGTTACGACTTACTCATCCTTTTCCAAATTCTGTCATTTCCACTTGATAAAACGGGATTAGTAAAGATTCTATCACCCTTTTAGGGTTGAATTTTAAGTAAATTGCTGGAATAGAGTAGGTTCGGGAAACACTTTGTCCGTGCTGTGATGCAGAGCCCAACAAAGAAGACCTTCTGGATTGCCGCCATCTTGGATTTCCCCTTTAACATTTTATCGATATTATCATATCGGTTTGCATTAAATTCCTGGATGTTCTGGAGCAGTGTGATTTTGCACCACTGTCTACATTTTCCCCTACACTGACGAATTGCTGCCCATTCCTCGATAATCCTTGACTCTGTTGTTGCTTATGAACCTTCTGTCTGTGCCTCAAAAATATTCAATATCTCTGCCTCCAAAGCTCTGCTGGGAAGTGAGTTCCAAATACGCTCACCATAGAGAAAACAAAAATCAACCTCAAGTGAGTGTGAGATTATTTTTGTCTCCTTACCTGAGAAAGGATATAATTAATTTGGAAGCAGTTCGGAGATGCTTCACTTCGTGTATTCCAGGGAAGAGGGTCTTATATTATGAAGGCTTTAACATGTTACTCTTGGAATGAGAGGTGATGTTATTGAAAAATACAAAGCCGAGAGGAGAGTGGATCAGATAGATACCCACTGGGTGTTTGTATAATCCAAGCTTCTTGTCATTTTTATAGAATCTCTACACTGTGGAAGCAGGACATTCCATCTATCATGTCCACACTGACCCTCGGAACTGTATTCCCCCTGGACTCCCCCCCCCATACTCTATCCCCCCTGCATTTCCCATCACTAACCTACCTAACGTACACATCCCTGGGCACTATGGGCAATTTAGCATGGCTAATCCACTCTAAGCTGCATATCTTTGGACTTTGGGAGGAAACCCACACAGACATGGGGAGAATGCTCAAAATCCACATAGAGGGTTGTCCGAGGTTGGAATTGAACCCAACTCCATAGCGATGGGAGGTAACAGTGTTAACCACAGATCCACTATGTGGTGCATCCGTTAGTTATATTAGTTACGTGTGGCTGACTAAAGAAATCTCCCTGACTTGTTCCTATCACTGAACCTCACCCAGTCTGAGAACTTTATCATCAGCCAGATCACCAACCTGGTGACATTTAAAATGTGTTGTGAGCAGTGGAGGAGTGGGACGAGAAAAGGAAACAGTGACACCCTCCAACCTCATTCAGAGCATGAATTAGGAGAAATTCATAAAATGGTATTTCATTCCAGTGGGAATTCTCTTTCCCAGAAGTTTGGGATGGCCAGATATTTACATTATACCGAGGCTGGCTTTGTCTGATCGTCTACAGACAGGTGACTCATGGATAATGGTGCATGGAGAGCAAAGTGCAACTGGGACCACAATGAGATGTGCCACGACCTTATTTACTGGTGGAGTAGTGCCAAAGGGCCGAATGTCCTCCTCGTGTCCCTCAGCTCTGTGTTCTGATGTTCCATTCAGCCCTTCGGACCTGCTGCACAGGGGCAGATCGAGGCCACTCCCATGGTTAAGTGCAGTTGTGGAAATGTACTTGGAAAATGTAGGCTGGGCCAGAAGGTGCCTCCACCACCCCCCCCAAACCCTATTTTCCGGCTTCCCCTCTCTGTACGCCTGCTCCAAATGTGGGACATATTGCAGCCCCAGATATGCTGGGAATACACCCCCCCATACCCCACCCAGGGTTAAAACAACAAATCCTCTGCTCTCCCTGAATGCAACATTTTACAACACGATTTCCAGGAAAATAACCCATTACTTTGCAAAAGCACAGCATGTGAAATTAATAAATAGGAACAGGAGTCGGCTATTCGGCCCCTCAAGCTAGCCCTGTCATTTAATACAAACATGGCTGATCTACTCCAGGGCTCAGCTCCACTTTCTTGCCAACGCCTTGTATCCCTCCATATCTCTCTGGGTCAGGGAATTCCAGCCATTCATTACCTTCGGAGAGAAGACATCGGTTTGCATCTCAGATTGAAATCGATACTCCTGATTCGGTATCTATATCCTCGAGTGCGACAGTCTGCCCAGGAATGGAAACAACTTCTCAACGCCTACCTTCTCAAGCCCCTGCTGTGTCTTGTATGTCTCAGCAGTATCACTCATCATTCATTTAAACCCCAATGGATGATCGCCTCACCATTTTAGAAATTCTCAATAACTAAACCCTTCCATCCCAGGAAGCTGCCTAAAGTACCAACCGACTTGCATGCTGACGTTATGTTTCATATACAGGAAAACTCCAATCCCTTTGTACTGCTCCTTTTGTGGAAGTCCTCTCGATTAAATAACAACCTGCCTTTTGATTCTCAGTGTCATCCACAAACTCGGATGTATATTGCACTCAGCTCCCTCCTTCAGGCTATCAGTATAGATTGTAAATAACTGATGCCATCGGACTGATATTTGTGGTCCTCCAGCAGATTCCCTTATCATAAAGGTCCATTAATCCTGACTCTTCGATTTCTGTGTTAACCAGTCACCATCCCATGTTAATACAGTATCCGACGTCCTAGGGCTTCTGTTTTGTGCAAGAACTTTTATTTTGTAATACCTTGTGGAAAATCTTTGGAAAGCCTCGTGTCTACCAGATCCCCTTTATCAAGTCCACTTGTTACATTCTCAGGCATCTCCAGAAACACTTTGCATGATTTTACAGGGCAAATCATAATTTCCCGTTCACAAACCCACACTGACTCTGTGTGAAGCTTTTCTAAATGTCCACGCTGGGCAAGTTTTCCAAACTATACTAGTCCCATCTGCTTTCATTTGGCCCATATGCCTTTAAGTTTTTCCCAGTCATATGTTTGTCCAAATGAGTTTTAAATGTTGCAGTTGTACACACACCTACCATTCTTCCACTGGCAGCCCATTCCTTACCCACACCACACTCTGTGTAGAAACGTTGTTCCTTCGTCCCTTTTAAATCTTCCCTCTAACACCTTAAACCCATTCCCTCTATGCTTGAACTCCCCCAACCCGTGGAAAAGATCTTGGCTATACACCCTATCCATTCCTCTCATGATTTTATCAGCTTCTACAATGTCAGCCCGCAACCTTCTACACTCCATCTAATACTAACTTCAAGAACAAGCATTTAAAGATAAGCACTGCAAATTTGAAACTATCTTCAACATGACAGATAACTAATACTCAGCCCAAACTTCATACTGTTATTTGTTTTTCTCCATGTTACAATACTAAGGCGGCATGAAACACTTACGAGTGCCAATAAGAAGGTAAGCACCTGAATTCCTTTGTCTAAAGTGGGTGATGATCATGACAGTGAAAACGTATCTGTGGCCAGACCTACATGGTCAACATTCTCCCTCCTGGCCTCCCTATGACCATGTGTGGTTGTGTCTTCTTTATCTTGCAATCAATAGAGAGAACCCCTTTCCCCCATTCACAACTTAATTTAAACCGTTTTGCAGTATCTTCTCATTTACCACTGCTAAATGCCCGTTTATCTTTTGCCACACCCTCTTTTCCTTGCCACCCATCCCCCACTGCTGGCAAAGGGTTAAAATACCATTTTGCAATTGTATTCAGTTCTGAAGAAATGTCACACTGGACTGGAAACGCTAACGCTGTTTCTCTGTCTCTGCAGATGCTGACAGACCTGCTGAGTTTCTCCAGAAATGAATAGGCACAAAACAAATTTTCAATTAAACAATTTAGTGGGTGGCACGGTGGCACAGTGGTTAGCACTGCTGCCTCACAGCGCCAAAGACCTGGGTTCAATTCAGCCTCTGCCGACTGATTGTGGAATTTGCACATTCTCCCCGTGTCTGCATGGGTTTCCTCTGGGTGCTCCGGTTTCCTCCCACAGTCCAAAGATGTGCAGGTTAGGTGAATTGGCCATGCTAAATTGCCCGTGGTGTTAGGTGAAGGGGTACGTGCTGGAGTACGGGTGGGTTGCGCTTCGGCGGGTCGGTGTGGACTTGATTGGCCGAAGGGCCTGTTTCCACACTGTAGGTAATCTAACCAAGTAACTATGAATACTGGAAATAAGATTCTAAAAAGTGCTGGAGATATTGGGAGCTTTCACTGGACTTGAAACTTTAACTCTGCAGTCACTCCAGAACATGGTAAAACATCTGTCTCTGTGCAATTTCTGTTTTTGAACAATTTCCAATGACGTATGTCTAAGATGCCCAAACATCCTGTCCAACACGGAGCGTTGTACACTGGGAACTGAACAATAACGCATGGTGCAGAAGTTCGTTGACTCTGAAATTGCATAAGGTTGGCATCACTGACACTACAGAGCTCTGAATCATGGTCAGGGAGAAAAACAGTGGGAAACAAGTTCACTTCGGACACAGAACATGGGACTTTGGAAAGGAGAAGATTCAGATTAGTACCTTAAATGGATTGAGTTTATGCAACAATTTGGAGGCTTGGCACCAAGGAAAGACTTCCAGCAGAATAAGAATATGAAAATGGAAGTATTTCTTCATCAGAAACCAGAGTAGGTCACTGAATGCAGGGTTGATGGGTGAATGGGTCTCGGTGTGAAATGGGGAACAGTCAGTAGAATTGAATAGTAAATATTGAGGCTTAAACTGGATTATCATCTGGTGCTGTAGATCACAGCAGCAGAAGAAGCAGAATTGTTTTCAACGGCAATCTGTCACTTTTCCCTCAGGATAATCCATCCGTCCACCATTACCATCAAGCTGATCCATGGTTCAGTGACGAGTGTGGGTGAACATGCCAGGGTCGGATCACGTGCACCTAAATCTGATGACATCCCATTAATGCGAACAGACTTGACTGGTTACACTACGAACAGCAGGACTAACATCTGATACAGAGGGAGAAATGATCCCAAGATTATCAAATCTGTCGGCCTGTCAAAACCATGCATGAAAGTCGATGGACCATTAAATAACTTACTGGAAGAGAGGACTCCACAAATATCCGCACCCTAAATAATGCAACAGCCCTGTACGTCAGTGTAAACGGTGCAGTATCTGCACCGTCCTTAGCCAGAAGTGTTGAGTCGATTATCCACCTCACCCTCGTCATGATGCCCACAGAATCACAGATGACAGTCTTCAACCAATTCAATTCACTGCACGTGACATGAAAAATAAACAGCTGGGCACAGTAGATATGACAAAGGCAATGGTCCCTGACCCTATTCCTACAATAGGACTGAAGACTTGTGCTGCACAACAAGCCGTGTCCCTGCGGAAGCTGTTTCATTCCAGCTCCAACTCTGACATCTCCCTGGCAATGGGGAAAATTATTCAACTATGTCGAATCCGCTAAGAGGAGGATTACTGCAATCTGACTATTTACTAGTCCTTCAGTCCCATCACGACATGTCAATCAGCACAGAAATAATCTCCTCAGTATGTGGAGATGGTGCTGTTGTGGAAGTGTCACCGGATTACTAATCCAGACCAGAATAATGCTCTGACAGCTGGTGCAAATGAAAAAAAAATAATAAAATATCACGATCTAAACTCTGGTGTCAGTAATAGTGATCTTGTGTGCAATATCAATTGTAAACATCGATCTCCTTCCCCAGTGAACTTTCAGGAAGTGAATCTCCCATGCTTTCCTGGTCTTTAGGCCAGGAAAGTGACACCAGACGCACAGACATGTCATCAACTCTTCAATGGTCTCTCAATCGGCCAAGTAAGACATTTAATTATATCAAACTGCACTAAGGTCTTTAAGGATGAACCCGTAGCGAACACCAGGCCCAGCCTCGTTATTAGAAAAGGAAATGGGAAACACAATCCTGTCGACCCTGCAGTGATCTCCTTCCTAACAGCTGAGAGCTTGTGACAATACTTACGGAGCTTTCCCACAGACTGCACAGAAACATTGTGACAGGAGTAGGTCATGCAACACATTGAGCTTTCCCTGTGCTCGTTAATGGCCGAACATCTCCTCAGCGCAGTTTTCCTCATAAAATATTCATATCCCTTAATATGTTTAAACATTGTGAAATATAAAAAGAGAACTTCTGCAGTGCCTTCAGCCCATCAGTTTTGCTCCTCCATTCAATATACAGGCAGTTCTCCGATAACGCGTGTTGATTAAATACAATTTGGCTGCAATGTGATTCCTGTATCTTTTTCTCTAAAGTGAATTCGCATTCACTGTGACGCGATTCCTTGCCGGGAACCAGCTGAACAGCAAAACCCTGCCTCAGGATCCTCTCTCTGCAAAATGTACAAACAATGTGTTCAGCTAAAACAGGAATGCAATGTGCTCACGAAGGCTTGAAACTGAGCCTGAAACTGGAAATGGTAGACTACATTTAGAAAGAACTTTATTCCAAACTGTGGAGAGAATCTTGAGGAGACCTGGAATTCCCCATCGGCATCACGTGGTCCGTCAAACCCCACGTGCTTTCTGGTGAAAGGTACAGTGCTCAGTGAGTGACTGTAGTGTGAAAGTGTTACATTTACAGCACTGTTCTATTACAGCAAGTGATTTAAAGATTTATTTAGACTGTCCTAATTCATGTTAGACCAAATTTAATTTTTGGTTTTTACTTAAAGTTTTGGGGGTTCGCCCCTGACCCTCTTTTTACCATAGACCCATTTTTAGTATTGCACGATTTTCGACAACATGGTGTTGCACAGAAACACAGCTACCGCGTTATTGGAGAACTACCGGGAGTGATAGCAGATCTTCTATCTTCACAACGTACTCCTGCTCTGTCCCTATCCCTTTAGTTTCCAGAAATACTTATTTATATTCAGCGCCATGCCTTCCACAGCCTGATCTGGGAGAGAGTACCCCTGGTTCGCCAGTCTCAGAGTGCAGACATTTATTCTCACCTCAAAGGAAAGTGGCCTGTCTGTACCTGATACTGTGGCCCCTTGATTTAGACATCCAAGCCTGGGGAATTACCATCCCTGCTTCCAATCTGTCTCGCCCAATCAGTGTGTTGTATACTTTACTGAGATCTCCACTCATTTTCCTAAACCTAATGGAACACAAGTCCAGTCCCCGCGAACTCTGCTCCCACAACAAGTCTGTTACCTCAGAGATCAGTCTGGTCATCCTTTACTGCTCTCTCTCAATATCAGGTTTGCCCTCTATTAGAAACAGAGATCAAAACTGCACACAATGCTGCAGAATGTTCGAGATGGTGTCTCACCAAGGCCCTGTACAGCTGCAGTAAGATACTCTTACTCCTGTACTCAAATCCCACTGCAATATTGCTTTCATTGACTGGTGAACAGTGAGATCCAGCTTCCTTTCAATGTTACAGCTCCCCACTTGCAGGGCCTATAAACACTGGTCAGCGTGCCAATACCATTCCCAGTATTGACTCCTGGATTCAGAACTCACTGCCTTCCATGGACTCGGAGGGCTGCACAGAAATAAACAAAAATGCAGCTTAAGATGCTTTGTACAGCAACATTTTCCTAACACGCACTTTACAACTTGGGCTGCCATTCTATTGTTCCCATCAAAGGAGACAACATCATATCTCTCCCATTGCTCTCCATCTGTCACGTATTTGCCCAGTCATTTCACTTGTCTCCTTCACCTTGGAACTTTTTTACATACTTCTCACCCACTCACAAGCTGACATTGTTTCGTGCTGTCAGCAAACTTGGGAATATTTCATGTGAGACACTCAACCAAATATATGATGTGTATTGGCATTAGCTGGTGGGCAAGCCACGATCCTTGCTATATCCTCCTAGCCTGCCATTTTTTAAAAAAAACATTGTCTTATTCGTACTCACTGTTTCCTGCCAGCTCTGCCCTTCGAAAACTACCATGTATTAGCTCCAGTCCCACAGGATTCGAATTTGAACAATAGGCTTGGGGCTTTCTCAAAACTCTTTCTGAGATTCCACTCGTACTGCACTGACAGCTTCTACATAATTTTGCTCAAAGCCACTTTCTCAAATATGATTCCCATTTCATAAATCTCTCTTGACTTTGTCAATGCCCATTAATTTCAGTCCGATACTTTCTCTAAACTGTTTAGTTGATAATTTCATTCTATTCCCTTTTTCTCACCAGACTAAAGTTCCCTAGTATTGCTGGGAAGTTTTATTTTTTGTTTTGTTTTCCTCTGTGAATGCATAACTGAAGTATTTGCTCCATAGTTCTGACATTTCCCGGTCCTCAATTATCTGGTATCAAACTGTAGGAAAGCTGCACATTTTTTTTCTCTTAATTTTGCCATTGACATATTTTCAGAAAATATTACAAGTTCTGTCTTATAAACTTTGTGCAGATATTCTTCAGAAACCTATCAATTCCTATTTTAAGGTACTCAGTGATTGGCCTTCCACAGCCATACAATCACAGAAGCAAAGACTCTGTACTGCCAGAAATCCAGCACGGTCTCCATGAGACCCACTTTCTAACACAATAACGCCCGCCCCCTCACCCTCCCCCGCCGTCCCCTTTCTCACCTCCCTCTCACCCTCCCCTCCTTCCTTCCCCTCTCTCGACCTCCCCTCTCTCTCGCCCTCCCATTTTTCACCCTCACCCCTCTCTCACTCTCCCCTCCCTTCCTCCCCTCACTCGCCCTCTCCATCCCTCACGCCCTCCCCTCCCTCCCTCCCCTCTTACGCTCTCCTTTCCCTCTCTCCCCTCTCTCGCCCACCCCTCTCGCCACCCCTCCCTCCCCTCTCTCGCTGAATGAGGACATTCAGCCCCTTCAGTCACTTACACAGGAATAGGAGGAGACCAATCGGCCCGTTGAGTCTCTTACCCAGGAACAGGAGGAGGCCATTCAGCCCCTTGAGTCTCTTACACAGGAACAGGAGGAGACCATTCAACCCCTTGAGTCCCTTACACAGAAACAGGAGGAGGCCATTCAGCCCCTTGAGTCTCTTACACAGGAATAGGAGGAGGCCATTCAGCCCCTTTCGTCACTTACTCAGGAACAGGAGGAGGCCATTCAGCCCCTTGAGTCACTTACTCAGGATCAGAAGGAGGCCATTCAGCCCCTTGATTCACTCGCACAGGAATAGGAGGAGGCCAATCAGCCCCTTGAGTCACTTACACAGGAACAGGAGGAGGCATTCAGCCCCTTGAGTCTCTTCCACAGGAACAGAAGAAATGCATTTAGCCCCTTGAGTCACTGACACAGGGATATCAAGAGGAGACCATCAGTCCCTCAACGCTCTTGGCACACTGGCCTTCATCAGTCAGGGCATTAATTATAGAAGTTGGGAAGCTATGTTGCAGATATACAAGACATTGGCGAGGTCACACTTGAAGTATTGTGTTCAGTTTTTGTCACTTTGTTATAGGAAGGATGTTATTAAACTAGAAACAATGCACAAGAAATTTACGAAGATGTTGCACAACCCAATGGCAAGAGTTAAAGGGAGAGTTTGGATATTCTCAGACTTCTTCTTTAGAGCAGAGGAGACTGAATTGGGAACTTATAGAGGGATATAAGATCACGAGGGACATGGATATGGTGAATGCTCTCAGTCTTTTTCCGAACTTTGGCGAATCAAGGACGAGAGGCATTGTTTATTGCTGGATGGAAGGAGAAAAGGGAACCTGAGAGGCAATGTTTTTACACAGAGGCTGGTACGCAGATGTAAAGAGCTTCTAGCGGATGCTTTTGAGGGGGGTACATTAACAACATTTAAAAGACATTCGGAAAAATATATGGATAGGAAAGGGCTTGAAGGATATGGAACAAGTGCAAGGAAATGTGTTAGTGTGGATGGATATTTACAATGTGGAGGTCGAACTCCTCTGTTAATTAAAGCAAACACCCAGAAAAGCTCACTTTGCCGTGTATTTTTTTAATATATGATTGACAAAACTCTGTCATGCCACAAAATCAAGAAAAGTAACAATTTAATTTCTTAACTTTAATAGTCATCATTAACAACAACAATCCACAAATACGAGATCCCCTTTTCTTAACTGATGACTATCTGACCCAACTCGAAAAAAACGCTGTTCCTATAACCCACGTCTGAAACATTACATTCAATTAATCTCAAAACCACAGAGTCTCTGCCTGCTCCGCTGTCTTCACTCTTCCAGCTGTTGACATCCTTGGGTCATCTTCCTTTGTTTTTAACAGCAACTAGGTTTTACATGAAAAGGTACCTTAGAGAGAGTTTTAGGTGGCCAGTTACCTCTCCGACTCTACAGCAGTTGCTCTGCTGTTCAATGGCAATTACTCTCCATTTAGATTTCAAAGTGCCAGGTGCATATACTCCTTACGACACATTAAATTCTCATAATTTGATTATTTCCACGGGTCAGAACAATGATATTCAAATACCATTGTATTCTGGTATCCTGGGCATTATTTAAACTAATTCTTATCAAAACAGCAACCAAAACTCAGGTATCAATTTACCAGACGATTGTTACATTTGGAAAAACCTTAACATTAGCTAGCAGTTCTGGCTGTACATTATATTCAGCAAAATCAGTTCTGTCTGAAAGTGACCAGACCTACTTTCAGCTGCATAACACCATCCCCCCCACCTCCATCCTTTTCAGGAAAAAGAAAGAAATGAAACATCAGAATGAAAAGATGGATTCATTTCTTTTCCTGTAGTTCTGAATCCCAAAACTACGAAATGCAGAAGTAACTAATCTCACTTATACCTTTTATATTAATTCTGCATACATATGTAACATTGCAAAATTCAAATGTAATCTGCACTTGTCCTTTAAATCTGCGATAACATATCTGCTATCACAATTGTACGGCCCACAACATGTATATTTTGGCAGTTAAAAGTTGATAACGTCAGACTCCAATGAAATATTTACATATTTTAGTCTTTCAATCTGTCGAAAAATGCAGAAGGATTGTAGTTTTATGCATTCATCTCCGACAACCCGTTTGTCACATAAACAATCAGGTATTGTCAGGCCAGTACCAAACTCAATAATCTTCTTTCAATTGTGGAGCATTTTCTTTCCGGTGGATGTTCGGTTTCTTTTTGACAGGTAGCCAACTGGCCATTCCATTCCATTAACATGTTCCTGCATCAATACTTCTCCAACCCCTATATCACGAGCAACAATTGCAATTGTGAAGTGTTTCAAAATATTTGGTGTAGTTAAAACTGGAGCGGTAGTTAATGCTGCTTTTGCATTCTCAAATGCCTGCTGGAACTGTTCTATGCACCAACATTTTAGGTCTTTTTCAGTAAACCCATCAGCAGTTCCACAACTCTGCTAAAGTTTTGAACAAACTTTAGTGCTCAGTCCCAAAAATCGAAGCTCCTCTTTCATCGAGGATGGTTGTGGAAATTCCTCAAAGCACTTCGTCTTTGTGTTCCATGGGGTCAACGTCACCTCTGCCTTCTGTATTATTTACGTTTATTATCAGTTTTCCCTCTTTCAATCGTTCAAGGAGCTCTGCAAACTGTAACATGTGATCTTTCCATGACTTGCTAAAGATCACTGCATCTAACAGATAAACTGCACAATTTGTTAATCTGGCCACAACTCTGTTCATGAGTCTCTGGAATGTGGATGATGCATTATTCATTCCAAAGAGCATCACTTTGAATTAATGTAGCCCTTTAGGTGAAAATGCAGAAGCTTATTTCACTTTCTCTGATAAAGTTGCCTGCCAATAATCATGCAGTAAGTCCAACTTTGTGATGTGTGTGGCTTAACAAACTTTATGTATGCCGTCTTCGAATCTTGATATTGGATAGAAATCTGAATTTGTTGACCTTCTGATCGTGGACACAAAATCGTTGGGCCTCATCAGGTTTGGGAAATAACAGAATCAGCGTACTTAACTTGTTCTAACTAGGTTCAATGATGTCTTCGATGAGCATTGCATCCACATCCTTCTGAACCTCGGTGGCTTTGTCAGCATTAAGCCTGCAGGAGTGTTGTTTATCAGAATAGCATTCCCTACTTCCACCCCATACACAAAAGCTTAAGTCCTCCCATAATGGTTCTGCAAATGTCCTCATACTGCTGCAATGAAAATCAATTGGGTTCATTGTTCCTGCAACAGACAGCTCGCTGTCCTCTCTCACTCCTCAAGGACTTCCTCGTTATTGAAAGGATTGTGAGTCACATCAAACTCCATGACATCTGTATTTGATCCCTCACTTCGCAGGGCAGTAACTAACAGCTGTCTCCCCTGTTTCTTATCTCTATATTAGTAAGATTACAAATGTATTCACATGACATACCTGCTACCTTTTTTTCTATCCAACATCTTTACCAGACAGTTTACCTGACTCTACTTCTTCTCCATTTGGAAGGAGACACTAAACCTGGATTTGAAGGGAGTTCCCACTATTGGTGGCACCCCCCACGAACAAAATAACATCAAATTTCATACTTTGTACCTGCCACTTACTTCATTCTATGCTCTACCCTCTTCACGTGCTGTTTAGCTAACTCATATACTCTAATTTCTCTCTGACCTCAGATACATATTCCAAGTGTGAGATCTCCAACTTCGGTCCTATTAATTTCTCTTTAATTAATTCCAAAAGACCTTACACTTCATGTCCGAATACTAACTCAAAGGGAGTAAACTGAGTAGATCGAGGCATCTCTAATGGCAAAGAATTTAATGGGACACCTTTATCCAAATCATTTGGCCAATCCTGACAGTACACTGTTATCATGGTCTTCAGCACCTGACGCCAACTTTCCAAGGCTCCATGTGATTCAGGATGGGATGTACTTGATTTGAAGTGCTGTATGCCTAAGCTATCCATGATTTACTTAAACAGCCGAATGGTAAAATGACTCCATTCGACTGATGCACCTCTGAGTAAGGAAAGATACTAACCCCTCCACCACCCTTTTTGCTTAATAATCTGTCATGGAATTGCCTCTGGTAATCTGGCAGACACATGTTTAGGAAATATTTATTTTCGCTTTTAGTTTAGAAAGAGAGCCTACACAAATAATCACAAGCCACGTGAAAGGTCCGTCGAATGCAATAATTGGCAACAAAGACTCTGGTTTTTCGTACTGCCTGCGGCTTACCTACCATTCGGCATGTATGACACATACAGTAAAGAATAAACACGTCCTTGTACATTCCAGGCCAGTAGAAATGCTTTCGTACATTACCCTGAACCTTCCAGGTGACCTCCTGCAGGTAGTTCATGTGATCCCCGTTACTCTTCCTGTCTGTATGCTATCGCCAACACAATCTGGTCAACTTTGGCCCATTTCTCCTCAGCAATAACCTGTTGTGGTCTCCATTTACATTTAAGACGCTATCTTTAAGTTGCTAACGCTCGACAATATGTTCAGGTTCCTTTTCTGACTATACATCAATTTATGTAAATTTCTGTTGTAAGGCCATTAGCCTTTCAGGATCAAAAACCTCTGCCTGACCCTCGGCCTGATCAGGTTTTTCCTGCATTATTACATGACACAACGGGCCAGCTAATGACACTTCCGCTCCTTTGTCTTTCTCTTTACATTTTGATCCTTGCTGTAACCTATGACAGTGAGATCTTGTTATTACACAGTCTGGAAAATTTCCTGGATATTTGTCTTTTATCTCCTCAATTCCCTGGTCTTCCTTTGACTTCTCCACCACAAAAGGTGTCACTCACACCTTGGATCCTGCTAAATTGTTCTCAAGAATAAAACGGTATTTCTGAAACTGACGGTCTGTCACCCACTCCCACTGTTAGGTCCCCAATCTTGAATTGGATCTCCAACCCGGTCTTACACAGGGGAACACTAAATTTTAGTTTGCATTCCACAAATGATCACTCTCTCAGGTAACATGTCAGAAAGAGTACACATACTTTCATCATTTACTTTTAGATGCTGAGAAAATGTGAGGATTACAGATACTGGAGATCACAGTTGAAAGCTGTGGCGCTGGAAAAGCACAGCAGGTCAGGCAGCACCCAAGGAGCAGGAGAATCGACGTTTCAGGCATAACCCCTTCATAAGGCAACTGGGGGATGGGGGTAAAGAGTTCTGAGAGATACGTAGGTGGGTGGGGAAGGAGCTGGGCAGAAGGTAACTTGGAAGGCAATAGGTAGATGCAGGTGGGGAGCGATGGTGAGAGGTCATCTGACTGGGTGAAGTGGATGGTAGTAGGACAGCTGGGACCCTCCAACCAGACGGCATCAATGTCGACTTCACCAATTTCCAATTCTCCCGTCTCCCAATCTCATCCCAGACCCAACCTTTCAACTCAGCATTGCCTTCTTGTACTCTCCTGACAGTCCACCTTCCTTCCCACATGTCCACTCCACCCTCCTCTCTGACTTATCACGATCATTCACACTTCATTTCCATATCGCCTTCCCACTGACCTTCCCCTCAGCCCCACTTCTACCCTCCTACTTATCTTTTACTCCTCCCCCCCTTTCCCACTCCCTCACCGCCACTTTCCATATGAAGGGCTTGTGCCTGATATGTCGATGTTCAGATGCTGCCTGACCTGTTGTGCTTTTCCAGTGTCACAGTCTATTTTTGAATAATACAAAATTATACCTTGTTATCCCTTTCCCCCTGTTCTTTCTGAGTAAACTTTCCCCACAGAGGTGAATTCTTTGTAGAGAACAGGTACAAACTCCATACCCGTCCCCTGCCTAAGCTGAGCACTCTCCTGCAGCTCTTCAACTTTTCCTGGGGTTCCTTTACTACTTCCACCAATGCCACTGGCTTAGCCTCTTTGACCTGCCATTTCTGCCGCGCTTCTCACTTCTCAAACTTGCTGTTCATTTGCATGAACTCTGATCATCTCTGGAAGTGAGTTTTCAAATTCCTCCAGCAAAATGATCTGTCTTGTCCATTTTTAAGGCCCATGCTCATCTATCAAACTGGCTATGTCTAACTCTTTCAAATTCAATATAATTCTGACCTGGTTCCATCATTTCTGAATCGTGCTCTATATACTACTGGTACCAATTCATAACCAATCAAAATAGCCTGTTTGACATCTGCATAACCTCTTGACCCCTCATCTGACAGCGCTGCACATGCCTCACTAGCTCTGCCTACCAGTTGAGTCTGAATTAGCATTACCCTCAAGTTCTCTGACCACTCTATCTGTCTATCCAATTTTTCAAATGAAATAAAAAAAGTCAGCCACATTTTTCTTATCAAAATATGGCAATGTTTTCACATATTTAATTATAGCCCTACCTTCTATTTTAACCTCTACCCAGTTAACTGGACTTTGCTGACTAATTCGCAACTTCTCAAGTTCAAATTCTCTCTCTCTGTTTCCTCTCTCTCTCTTTCACTTCTACCTCGCTTTCCCTTTCCTAGCTCTGTCTTTTTGTCTTAATCTTTAATTTTCTAACTCCAGTTTGCAATCTTTTTTTCCTAACTCTACTGCACTCACTGTCAGTTTCTCCAGTACACAAAAGTGCTTGAACAACTCCATTGCAATTTCAGCTTTCCTTTTGTCCCTGGTTAAACCCCGGTCTAACCCATTTGCTAATTTTGAATATACGCCCTTTCTCTGTCTTTCTAACCTTTCTTGGCAAATTTGGAATCATTTTCAAGCCCCAGAACCTCTTTAGTAATGTTAAATCCTTTTTCATTTGATCATCCACATGTAACCAAAACTAAACATATTTTCCGACCTAAGTTTTATTTCAAGATCTTTGACAATAGGTGCCTCGTGTTGGAATCTGCTGAGACCTTTTGTACCCCTAATCTGTTCACATATGTCCCAATCCTGAATGACAAGCCCTTAAACTGTTATGACATCGACGTCGAACCCCTCTGATAATAAAAACCAAGCATCAAAAAACTCACCTCGCCTCGTAATCTGTTAAAACATGAGTGACAGAGAACTCCCAAATTCCACCATTCAAAGAAAAATGACATTATATTTATGAACACGAATAGTGAGCATCAAACAACAACTATTCACGTGTATAAGACAACCTTTTCTCAACTACTTACGGACTGACTACAACTCCAAAAATATGCTGTTCCATTAACCCACTTATTGTACATTACATATATACGTAGTCTCAACATCGCACATCTCTGTTGTCCTGTTGTCTTCAGTCTTCCAGCTGCTGATCTCCCTGGGTCACCTTCTTTCTGTTTTTTTTAAAGTAAATCAAGTATATTGGAAAGAATTTTTTTTTCTAATTTGAGACCAAAATGTTAGCTGTCCAGTTGGCTTTCCCGTTAATTTTCAAAATACCAGGTTTATATCCTCCCCATGACATATTCAATTCTCATTGTTTGATTGGTTTCCAGATGTTAAAACAATACAGTTTATCTTCCAGTGGTTTCTGGTATCCTGGGCATGATTCAAATTAATTGGTTACATTCGAAAGTAATTTTTGGCATTGCAAGTAAGAGTCACAACACTCTCCCTAATGGATGTGATAGATTAGGGGGCATTCTTCTTTCAGGCCAGGTATGTTAGATATCTACCCCGTTTATCACCATACTCCAATAACCTCTGTTTCACAAGGGAGATTTCCCTCTTTGCTGTCTGGGTGAGCCCAGCATTCAAACGAGCTCTGAGGGCTGTAATCTGCTGCGACTTGGTTACAGACGGTCTGGCAAGGTATGCTGTTTCAGCTGCCTTCAGGCAAGCCTCCAACATATGCAGCTTCTCTGCCTTCTGCCAATTCTGGGTCGTCAAGTAAGAAATAATCAAACTCCTCACATAGGCCTTGGCAGTCTGCAAGACCGCCGATGTATTACTGGCCGTACCCAAATTAATATCGCAAAAAATTAAATTCCCCCGAAAAATATTCAATAAACTTCAGGAAGAAAGGAGACATGTGCCAGTGCCGTGAGCGTGTCCCATCGCCACCGACCTTTACCTCCATGTACACTGCTGCATGATCAGAAATTACTATCTTCCAAATTCTGCAGGACAGCACCGAATTCAAAAAGGTCAACAGGGCAAAAAATGCCAATCCTCGAAAAGTAATTACGTGGCTGAGAGCAAAAAGATGAAGTCCCTCTCCTCAGGGTGGGGACAACTCCACACACCCACCATTCCCAGCTCCCTGTTCAGATACACCAACTGCCTGGATTGTGGGGATGTACCCGCAAGACCCCGAGGCATCCTGTCCACTGCGGGTTAATAAGTAGGTTACAGTCTCCCCTATTTCTGTATGATGTGCCCCAAGGACCAGCCACCTGGAAAGGGCATCTGTTAAAAATTTGAGGTAATGTGCGGGGCGCAGGATACATTCAAATTCCCATACATATTTCCATGTATTAAAGCTTTACGAATCAAAAACCACCCATATTCATTCTTAATTTGGTCTCACAGGTGAAATGGAAGATACTTCTTGTGGAGTTAGTAACCCGTCTGCTTTTCGAATTAAAGGATGAGAAAAAAACACACGTCTGAACACTGAGACCGAGCGGTGAGGATAGAAGGAAGAGTGAAGCGAGGGCTGCCGGCAAGGTAAGGGCTTAATTTGTATTTGGGCAGTGGCTAAACCTGAGATACTGCACATGTAGCATCACCCTCCCACCCCCCTACTCTAACCGGAAGGAGAAGACTCAGTAAGGTAAGGCTTTTAGTTTTTTCTTTATCTTTCTTTTTAATATATTTAAGTGCATTATTTGGGTTTAGTTAGTTAATATAAAGCTATGCTTCCCATAGCAGTGGATCTCAGACCGTGGCAGGTGCCTCTTGCTTGAAGTGGGAGCTTAGGAATTCGTCTGACATTCATGACTCTAACCTGCAAGACATGTGTCCAGCTGCAGCTCTCGTTGGACAGCATGACGGCCCTGGAGCGATACTGAGGAGGTAGTGGAAAGCACGTTTAGTGAACTGGTCACACTGCAGGTTAGGATTGCTGAGGGAGACAGTGAATGGGTGAACAAAAGGCATGAAAAGAGTAGGAAGGCAGTGCAAGTGTCCATTACGGTCATCTCCCTCCAAAACAGGTATACCGTATTGGATACTGTTGGGGAAGATGGCTCACCAGGGGAGGGCAGCAGTTGCCAGGATCATGGCACTGTGACGGGTACTACTGTTCAGAAGGGCAGGAAAAAGACTCGTAGGGCCATGGTCATAAGGGATTCTATTGTAAGGGGAATAGATAGGATGTTCTATGGCTGAAAACAGGACTCACAGATAGTATGTTGCATCCAAGGCGCTCGGGTTAGCGATGTCACCGATTGGCTGCAGAGCATTCTAAAAGGGGAGGGCGAACAGCCAGTTGTCTTGGTGCATATAAGCACCAACGCTATAAGTAGGAAACGAGATGAGGTCCTGAAAGAAGAATTCAGGGAGCTAGGAGAGAGTTTAAAGGGTAGTGATCTCGGGAATACTACCAGTGCCACGTACTAGCCAGTATAAAAATGAAAGAATAGGCTTGAGGGATGGTGTAGGAAAGAGGGATTCAAATTTGTTGGACATTGGGACAGGTTTTGGGGAAGGTGGGTCTATTACAAAATGGACGGTCTACATCTGAACCAGACCGGAGCCAACGTCTTTGGGGGTGTTTTTGATCCTACTTTTGGGTAGTTTGTAAACTAATGTTGCAGGAGTCTGGGAACCAGTCGAGACTGGAGACTGTAAGAATTATGAGGATGGTATTAATAAAAGGAAGGGTAGGCAGAAAGCGGGTGGGTGAAAATATCTGGTAGCATGAAATACATCTACTTTCATGCAAGGAGTATAGTGTGTAAGGCAGATGAACTTAGGGCTTGGATTGGTGCCTGGGAGTATGAAATTATTGCAATCACAGAGACTTACTTGAAGGAAGGGCATGATGGTTAGCAATGAAATGTTTCAGGATATAAACGCTTCAGACAGGACAGAGAGGGAAGCAAGAGGGGTGGGGTGGGTGGAGTTGCATTGCAGGTCAAGAATGATTTCACGGCTATGTTAAAGGAGCACACTATGGAGGTCTTGGGTAGTGAGGCATTATGGGTGGAGCTGAGAAATATAAAGGGCACAGTTACATTGTTGGGGCTGTATTAAAGGCCTCCCAACAGTGAGCGTGAGGTAGAAGAGCAAAGATCTAAACAGATTATGGAAAGATGTAGAGGCAATAGGGGAGTGGTGATGGGAGATTTTAATTTTCACATCATTGACTGGGATACACTTAACGCCTGGATGTGGTAGAATTTGGAAGAATTCCAGCGAGTTTTCCACTGCAGTATGTCAATAGTCCGACGACGGAAGGGGCCATATTGGACCTGGTACTGGGGAACGAGCCAGGACGGGTGGTAGAAGTTGTGGTGGATGATTTCTTTGGGAACAGTGACCACAATTTTTTAAGTTATAGAATAGTCGCAGATAAAGTAGAAACTGGTCCTAAGGGAAGAGTACTAAACTGGGTCAAGACCAATTATATCAATATTAGGCTGGAACTCGGAAATGTGGATTGGATACAGCTACTTGAAGGGATGTCCATATTTGAGACGTGGGAGGCTTTCAAAGATATGTTAAAGATAGTGCAGGATAGGCATGTACCATTGATGGCAAAGGATAGGAGGGGCAAGATTCATGAACCATGGATGACAGGAGAAATTATATGACTAGCCAAGAGGAAAAGGGAAGCATACATAAGGTCTAGGCAGCTAAGAGCAGGACGAGCCCTGGAGGAATATCAGAAGAGTAGGACAAGTATTAAACAAAGAATCAAGCGGGCTAAAATGGGACATGAAACAGCATTAGCCCTTCATTAGGAATGTCCAAAACATCGATTCTCCTGTTCCTTTGATGCTGCCGTGTTTATCCAGTGCCACACTTTTCGACACTGATCTCCAGCATCTGCCGTGCTCACTTTCTCCAAGGGCGGTAGATTTAGTCAATATGGATTTCAGTTACAGCAGAACAGAATGAGGCTTTACAGTCCCGGGAGACTGATATACAATTACAGGAGGAGGCCAATAAACTCCTTGGGCCTATAAAACTGTAACCAGCACAGTATCCAGTTACACAGCAACAGGATCAGTCTATTCAGCTACTTTAAGTCAGTAACATAGGAAATGGAAGAGGCCACAAAGTGACTGGACTATGGGGTATACTGGAATAAAACCAGGCTACATAGCCCCTCAGACCTACCCTTCCATTCAGTAAGTCAGGGCTGATCTGCACTCGGCCGCAATTTCTCGTTCATGTCTAATTCTTTGGAGCCCTCGACTATCTGTCGGGTCAAAATCGATTGACACCCACTTGCACCCCCCAAACATTTCAGTGATTTGTCCTCCCCAACTGTCTGGTCCCAACCGTCACTACCCCGTGAGAGAAGGAAACACTCCCCACACATATACCTTGGCCTATTGACATGTATAGAAGATTTGAACACAGCGTAAAGTGACTGGCCCTGATATCAAGACAGGATTTGATAAAGCAAGATGTCAAGGAGACTGAACAAAATCGAACTTGATGGGAATCAGTTGTAAACTCGCCACTGATTGGATCATTCGAAACACAATGGGGCTGGTGGACATTAATCCTCTCAGTGCTGAAAATGCTGAAAAGGAGACACAGGTGAGACTCCTCAGCATAAACATCTTCATCTGGTCCATCAATGTATTTGCCCATCATAAGATCTGAAGTAGGTATGATGAATGAAGATCACAGAATGTTCAGAACATTTTGTCCCCCATCAGCTCCTGAACCATTCTGTGTCCATGTGCAGCAAGACCCGGACAGCATTCCGGTTTGTGCTGTTAAAGTGTCGGTAACATTTATGTAACAGCACGGCCAGACACTGCACATTTCCACAGTTAAAAGAGGAGTTCATTCAGCATCTCCAGCTGGTTACACACGGGTATGAGCTAGCATTCAGGAACAGGAAAAGTGACAGAACATTCAATATTCCTGCCTGTTACACGGGAAGAAGAGTGGTCTGTTCAGTGCGTCGAGCTGTTAAACAGGAACAGGCAGAGCCCAATCAGACCCTTAAACCTGTTCCATGAGACCAGGAGGAGGGTAATCATCCCCACGAGACAGTTATACAGGAACAAGAGGGGGTCAATGATATTCCAACATGACAAACCAATGAAACCGAGACTGCACTGATAGAGCGCTCCATGATGTTAATCATGATTCCATTGTTTGAAGAACGTGTGCTGCTTTAACATAGTTTGCTGGCAATGATGAGGGAAGCCAAAGGATTTGTGCCAAGTCTCAAGGAGGCATTTCCATCTCCGAGAAGACACACTCATGTTCTCCATGGAGGTCAGAATCTGGTGGGAATAGTTAACTGTTTTAGCATGAAGGTATTGTGGCTGCTGTAGGGATTGTGGATAACGAGACTTTCAGTGCAGAACCTTACAGGAAATGCACTGTATTAATGTGGAGAGAGTTTATTCAAACACTGGCCCTCTGTCTCTCTCAGGCGACATGGGGATTGAGTGTGGAGTGAGGGGAATATTCTCAGAGGCTCTCAAACAACCCGAGTTAAAAAGAAGTCATGGAATTTTTCACCGTATCAGTGTCTATTTAGAACATCGTGAGTGGCTGTCCCTCCTCCACAAGTTTCAATGCAATCGCCTTTCATTCTCTCACAACGCCAGAGATTAATCTTCACTGTCTCCTCATGGAACCATAATCCCAGGGATTAGTCTGGTCAAACTCCATTGCACACTCTCTGTGGCAAGGCCATCATTCCTTATAAAGGAGAGAAAGTCTGTCCACAATATCCCAAATACTGCCTCAACAACACTCTCAGCGATGGTCAGAATAACTCTTTTTCCTCTTAGTCATCTATCTTTCTTTCCTGTGGTGTAAAAAGTCTTTCCTTCTCTCTATAATGCTGGAAAGAGTTAACACTTTTATAATGAAGGCGTTGTTGCTGCTGTCGGGGTGATGGATAACATGACGTTCATGGCAGGATCACGCACCAATTGAACTGTATAAATGTTGGGAGAGCGTATTCAAAAACCTGAACCTCTCTATCTATCTATCTATCTATATCTCTCTCTCTCTCTCTCTCTCTCTCTCTCTCTCTCTCTCTCTCTCTCTCTCTCCCTCCTCTCTTTCTCTCCCTGTCTCAGTTGAAATACGGAGAGGGGTGGTTGGGTGGAACGTTCTCAGAGGCTCTTAAACTATCGAGAATCATGCAATCTGAGTGTAAAAAAGCCATGGAACTTATCACTGTATCAGTGTCTGTTTAGAACATCATGAGTGATTGTCCACCCCCTTAAGGTTCAATGCAATCAACTCTTATTCTCTCACTGAGCTTCGCTCACTGCTCATGGTGCCATCATCCCAGGGATTAGTCTGGTGAAACTTGAGATAAAGTCTATCCACAGTACCCGAAATACTGCCGCAACAACACTCTCAGGGATTGTCAAAAAACATCTTTTCTCTCATTTACACATCGCCATTTCTTTCCTGTTTCACAAAAAGCCATTCCTTCTCTATGCACTACTACTGACATGGAATTTATAATTCCCTTACATCTGTATGTCAGCATCAATAAAGCCAGCACCAGAGACACCTATGGAGATGTGCATCACTCTCAGAGACAATTTCAATGAGGTTGAATACACCTAAAATAGGGGATGATCATGTACCTGAATGCAAATGAGATGTCCCAATACAGAAACAGGCAGAGGAAGGGAGCTACCTTTACCTTTATTCTTCTGTCACAGGATGTATGAAGCCCTGGTCAGGGCAGCATGGTATGCAGATCTTGAACTGAGTGACTGGTCCAGCTGTTCCATAGTATCGTAAAGAGTAAAATGCATAGCTATGGGTTTGCAGTGTTACAACACAGGATAAATCTTCCTGCTTAATTAAAACCAGCAACAGAGAAAAGATTTATCCCATACAGTAATTTGTGATAATTCTAGAGTCCAAAACTATTTAAAGTAAAATATAAGAACTTCATTCCTTAAAGTATAACAGAGAATAATAAACGAACGACTATTTACAACTTCTTCATCTAACCTATCATTTACCGTCCCCCTCCACAATACTAGTCCGATAAGACTCCTAATTAAGATTTACAAAACAAAACTTCTTATCTCAAAACCAAGAAGGTTTTGGTTCTTCTCCATATTCCTGTTTTCTTTTCTTCTTGGGGACTCTGCTTCACCAGTTACGAATCAATAAAGGTACCCATAGGAGAGCTATTTTTCAGGCAGTCTTTGCATTCTGGTAGCTTGGCAGTTCTTGTCTCAATTTTTCAATTTTCCATGGTCTTGTACCGCCAAACTGTTGGATTGTATCATTGGCTGTTAAGATTGTCAATATAATAAATTGAAACTTGGTTGGAGGTGGGTATTTTGGGTATAATTTAAAATGGTTTGCTGAATTTGTTCCGAGACAATAAGCTAATCGGGTTGTTCGACGAAATGTCACATTATATCTATTTTTCAGAACTCTTGGTGCTGTCAGGTCGTTATTTTTGGCTTTTAATTTTCTAAAATGTACAGTACACCCACGTGTTCATCGCAGAACTCACACAGAAACCTGAGGAGGGAATAATGACACATTGACTTCCCTAAAGGTCTTGAGGCAAGCAGATTGGTTTTTATAACAAATGATAATGGTTCCTTTTAACTCCCCAACTTCCTTCATGAGATATCAACAGACCATTATTCTGTGGTTCTAGATTATGAGTCAATGACTTGACCACCATAAACTGTCTTCCCTTTTTTGCAGAGAACAAGTTAAACATTCTCAATAGCAATTATTTAGTGACGGACATGTGATTACTAGGAACGTGAAACTGTTGCATCCGGATTGAACAAAGGCACAAATGGTTTATTCAGATATTGCACTGAGACTGAGGATGAGACTGGGATATCATGATGGTGGTATTGGACAGGATTATTGAGTGGGGAGGACATGGAGATGGAAATCTGTGAAGGACAAAATGGATTATGGAGTTTGAGAAGAGTTTGATTCCTTCTCGCACATCAGTGAGTAATTTATAAATCGTAGTTTGATAGTTATAATATATAAGGGAATGAATGTTTGTTTGGAACTGAAGATATTGACTTGCATTTTCCAAAATGTACATACCATGAGCCGAAATTCAGTTCACCCTGTTTAGTAGACAAATATAATGACTTACCAGGAACACCAACTATCGCGAGGATGGGATAGTAACCACCTTGAATAATCCAAAGGATATCCTGGATCCGCCATGCTAATGATACCCAAGGCTGAGAAAGCCAGTAAAGACCCGAGGATAAACTCCTGTCCATTGTTGGAACATTCCAGTCTAATGTTCTCAGATTCGGATCCATTGTTGGAACATTCTTGTCCATGGTCCTCAGATTATGAACTATTATTGTAACGTTCCTGTCTAATGTTCTCAGATTATGATCTCTCCTCCCCCCCCCTCTCTCGAGCTGCTGATCCCTGTTAGTGCTGTAAGTGATGCTCCTACTCACACTATGGGATAGCACATTAAACAGAGCCCATTTATCTTTCAACGGTGGAAATTCTCCACTGGGATAATTAGGATCCACGGAGATTTACATTAATCACAGTCACTGAACAAATACCTCCATTTCACCCCTTTGAGTTCAATATCGATTTTATTAAAATTCAAAAGAACGTTTAAAATTTACTCATTTAGCTTGGGATACGTGGGAGTGGCTGAGGGAAGGAATATTGGAGATGGTAGATTGATTGCATGTAATCATTCAATCTGCCTTGGATATGGGAGTAATGTCAAAGGATTGTCAGAATATAAACACGTTTCTTTATTTATAAATGGAAACATACAATCTGTAACTACTGATCAGTGATTATAATGTCAGTAAAATATGGAGAGAACTTTTCTAGTCCATAATCTGATAGGCAAATGTGCCTAAGACAACATGAGTTATAACAGGCAAATGACATGTATATGTTAATAGAGAATATGATGTGACACATAATTCAGATGGTTAGCCAAGGATCAGAGAGGGCAGGTGAGGGTCATGCTGTTAATGTTGTCGATGTCAATCAACTGTGATTAAGTACCATGCACTGGTTTTCAATTTCAGTGTGATTATGATATTGGGGACATGGCTGCAGAGACTGGAGGGAGGGAACATGATATTTTCCAGTCATCAGTATTGGGATTTTACTCTTTAGAAATCATTAGGAAATCAAATTCCAGGATTCATCTCCAACGAGGAATGAGGAGAGACAATATTAACCATACAACCAGACGGCATTGGAGCAGAAATTTGGCCATTCATCCCATTGAGCCTGCTACGCCATTCAATGATGGCTGTTAAGCTTCTGAACGCCATTCTTCCGATTTCTATCTGTAACCCTTCATCCCCTTTACAATCAAGAACCTATCTATCTTACTCTTAAATATACTCAATTACCTGGCCTCGACAGCCTTCCGTAGCAGTGAATTCCATAGATTTCCCACTCTCTGGCTGAAGAGGTTCGTCTTAATCTGTGTTTGAAAGGTTTTCTCTTTACTCTGTTCCCTGGGTCCCAGTCTCCCGTCCATTGGAAATATCTTCCCAAAATCCATCCTCTCCAGGTCATTCAATATTCTGTAAATTTCAATTAGACCTCCTAACATTCTTTTTAACTCAATCAAATATAGACCCAGAGTCCTCAGATGTTCATCATATGTTAAGCTTTTCTTTCCTGGGACCACTTTCGCGAATCTAATCGGAAAATGCTCCAGGGCCAGTACATCCTTCCTGAGATATGGGACCCCAAACTGTGCACAATAATCCAACTGTAGCCTGGCCAAAATCTTGTAGAGCCTCATTTATATTCCTCATCCCTGCATTTATATTCAATCCCTCTTGAAATAAAAGGAATCATTTTATTTGCCTTCCCAACTGCTGACAAACTGCAGGTTTACGTTTCAAGATCCTTGGACTGGCAACGACCCCCCCTCCCCCAGAGTCTTCTGAACTTGCTCGCTATTTAGAAAATAGTCCATGCCATCATTTTTCCTGGCAAACTGCATGACCTCACACTTACCCACGTTATACTCCACCTGCCACTTTTTTGCTCACTCCCCTAACCTGTGCAATTCCTTCAGCAGGAGAAAGTGAGGACCACAGATGCTGGAGATCAGAGTCAAAACGTGTGGTGCTAGAAAAGCACAGCCAGTCAGGGGCGGATTCTGAGGAACATGACATTCGACGTTTCAGTCATAAAGCCTTTATCGGGAATGAAGTTGGTGGGTGGACAAGGGTTGAGAGATGAATGGGAGTGGGTGGGAGAAAGGTAGATTGGAAGGTGATGGCTAAATGGAGGTGAGTGGTGAGATTGGAAGATGGAGTGGATAGATGGGAAGGGAGATAGACGGGTAGGGCAGTTCAACAGGCGGTGCTCAGTTGGAGGGTTAGGTCTGGGATAAGGTGGAGGGAGGGGAGATGAGGAAACTGGTGACATTGTGCTGGATACCACGTGGTTAAAGGGTTCCATGGTGGAAGACAACGTGCTCTTCCTCCAGACGAATCGTGGCTAGATTGTGGCATTGGAGGAAGCCAAGAACTTGCATGTCCTTTGAAGAGTGATAGGGGGAGGTGAAGTATTCCGCCACAGGGAAGTGGGGTTGTTGGGTGTGTGACGCAGAGTCTTCCCTGAACCGTTCTGCAAGTTGACGTCCTGTCTCCCCAGTGTAGAGGAGACCAGGAGCAATGGACAGAGTAGATGACGTATTTGGATGCACAGGATATTCCTGCCTGATGTGGAAGGCTCCTTTGGATGGAGGTGAGGAGGAAGTTGTTCGCACAGGTTTCATACCTCTTGCAATGGCAAGGGAAGGTGCCGGTAGTGGAAGGTGGCTTGTTGGGTTGGGGTGGGGGGACGCATGAACCAAACGAGGGAGTCGTGATGGGAATGCTCTCTGCAGAATGCTGATAGGGGTGGGGAGGGAAGTATATCTCTGGTGGTGTGGTCTGACTGTTGGTGGCAGAAATGGCGGAAGATGATATGTTGTATCCTGAGGTTGTGGTCTGGAAGGCGAGCATCAGAAGGGTTGTTAGAGAGTGCTACTGCACCCTCCTGCAGCCGAACCACCTCTTCGATGCTACCTATCCCTCTATTGCATCTTTGCACTGTTTGAAAACTTAGTCAGAATGCACTCAGTTCCTTCATGTAGACCATTAATGCACAAAGCGAATTTTGTGGTCCCAAAACTGAGTCTTGAGGAATACCACTTATCACTGGATGCCATCCTGAGAAGGACACTTTTATCCCCACTCTCTGCTTTCTATCAGACAGCCATGCATCTATCCAAGCTAGCAACTTGCCTGTAGCATCAGGGGCCCTAATCTTTCTCAATAGCCTCCTGCGTGGCACCTTATCAAAGATTTTGGAGAAGCAGGTGGATAACATCTACTGGTTCTCCTTGGTCAAATCTGCTCTTTACTCCCTCAAAGTATTCCAGCAGGTTTGTCAGGCATGACCTCCCATTGATGAAACAATGCTGACTTTGCTCTATTTTACTAAATACTTCCAAGTATTCAGAAATCCCATCCTTCACGATGGATTCCAGTATGTTACCCACAAACAAGGTTAGGCTAATCAGTCTGTAATTTTCCATCTTCTGCCTAACTCCCTTATTAAATGGAGTGTCATGTTAGCAATTTTCCAGCCTTTCTTGATTTTAGTCATTCCTAAAAGATTACCACTTTCACTTTCACTACCTCTTCCGCTATCTCGCTTGCAATGCTGGGGTTTGTCCATATGGTTCAGGTGATTTATCCAAATTCAGGCCATCCAGTTTTCTAGCATTTTCTCCTTGGTGATGACCACCATACCAGCTCTGCCCTCTCACTCTCTTCAATTTTTGGGAAATTACTCGTGTCTTCCACCATGAACATTGATGCAAAGTTTCTCATTCGTTTCTTTGTTTTCTACGACTGTCTCTCCAGCATCATTTTTCATTGGTTCATATTCACTTTTGCCTCTCTTTTGCACTTTATATATCTAAAGATCCTCTTACAGTCTCCTTTCTATTACTGGTTAGCTTACCTCCATATCTAATCTTCTCTGTCCTTTTTTTGCCCTCTGTTAGTCTTTGTAAGTTTCCCAATTCTCTAGTTTCCCACTGCCCCTCACCACATTATATGCTTGTTCTTTTGCTTGTATGAAATCCCTGACTTCTGTCGTCAGCCCTGGCTGCCTCATCCTTCCTGTACCATGCCTGGATTCCTCAGCAACAATCTCTGCTGTGACTCCTGAATTAATCTTGTAATCTGCTGCCGTTACTGTTCCCCTGTCTTTCATACTTGACCCCTCTCCCAGTCAATTCTACCCAGCGTCTCCCTTAAGTCTCTGTAGTTGCCTTTATTTAGCTGAAATACTGTTACCTCTGAGTCTATCTTCTCTCTCTCAAATTGCAGAAGAAATTCAACAATGTTCGGATCATTGCTTCTGAAGTTTACCTTCAGCCTAATCTCCATTACGAATCCTGCATCATTAAATCCAGTATCATCTGTTCCCGAGTGGACTCCACCAGAAGTTGCTCCAAAAAGCCATCTCATAAACATTCCTAAAATTCCTTTTCTTGTGAACCACTACCAATCTGTTGTTACCAGTTTCCCGCATATTGAAATCACCCATGATTACTGCACTTTGCCTTTCCTTCACATCTTTTCTATCTCCTGGTGTATCTTGTGCCCCAGCTCCTGACTACTCTTTGGAGCCCTGTACAAGACTTCAACTGTGGTTCTTTTACCTTTGTGGTTCATCAATTATACTCACGCAGATTCTACACCGTCTGACCTTATTCCTTTCTTACTATTGATTTAATCTCATTTCTTACTAATAATGCAAATCCATTCCCTCTGTCCACCTGCCTATCTTTTCGATAGGATAAATATCCTTAAATATTCAGATCCCCTTGCAGCCACATCTCTGTGATGCCCATCGCTTCATACCTGCCGATTTAATTCTGTGCCACAAGCTCATTTACCTTATTCATTATACAGCATGCATTCAGTTGTAACCCCTTCAGTCCAGCATTAACCGTCCCTCTTCTCATTGTCATTCATTTGTGCAGTGCGCTTGAAGTTCGATGTGTTAAACATTTCAAGATGATTTATCCTATTTGTGTCTGTGCTGGAGATTTTAATAAACTCTCCTGAGTTCTGTACTCTTACCTCCTCTTTTAATTCGGCTTTTCTAATTAAACCCTATAACTGCACCCGACCCCACACACACACACACACACACACCTAATCAGTTTAAAGCTCTGTCTACAGCCCTGGTTAGGATTCGCTCAGATTCTGGTCCCAGCACGGTTCAGATGACGACTGTCCCATCGGAGCAGGTCCTTTCTTCCTCAGTAATAAAATGTGTATATTCGAAACAAAATACAAGGATAAAAAAGCTTTTCTGTTCATCCCAAAGTATGAAAACTACAAAAAGACAATATTGTTAAAATACACTGACTATGTGGAGCAATATAATTTGCAAGTTCTCTGACTCACAGTAACAAGTTTTGGTGTCTGGAGAGACAAGCTGGTCCAGTGAAGGACATAGTGGACAATTAACCATTGTCTCTTCATATTTTCTGACATGCAGCGACATCAATATATCTGTTCAAACAGATTCCTCACATTAAAATCAGCACACTTCAGACTGCCTGGTCACTGTGTTCAGTACCCTCTTTTTTTTGTTGGTCTTCACTGTACAGGATTTAATCCTCCTCAGTCACTGTACCTGTGGACCTATTGCTGTGGTTCCATACATCCCTCCCCCACCGCCGCCACACATTAGTTTAAACTCTGGTAAAGGACAACAGCAAACCTGCCTGCCAGGAGATTGCTGCCAGTTCAAAGCCATCCCGTCCATCTTGGTTATATCCTATCAACCCGGGAATCCCAAAGATCCACTGATCAGAGATTGTTATCAGTTCATGTGCACCCCGTCCTTCTTGTGTGTATCCGACTGACCCGTGAATCCCAATAAGCTGCAAATCGTAAATTGGTTCCAGTTCAGTTTCATACCATCCTTTTTTGTGTATATCCTACCAACTCGCGAATCCCAATGATCCACATATCGGAAGTGCTGCCTCTCCGACCAGTTCTTTGATTGAGTATTTAACTGTGCTACCTTACGATTCCTCACCTCACTCGCACATGACATATTCTAATATCTCCAAAATTCAAATACCCTTTCAGCACAACTCCAGCACGGCCTTTTCTTTAAACTGAATAGACTTGATAGTAAAAACTTAAGTGTGACGTCAGGAAAGGGAGATCACTGAATCAGTCCAATGACCACCGGATCTGATATCTATCCCCACCACCAAACCTGTTTGACAAGGCATACATATCCACCATCTATTTGCAGATGTACGAGGATAAACAGATGATTAGAAAATGTCAGAGCAGATGGATGCAATTCAGCCTATTTACTCAGCTTTGCTATTCAATTGGATTCGAGTTATTCCATTCCTTTCAATGGTAGGGTCTTTACCCAGCATCCCCAGCGGGTCAGAAAGTTCCCGTTGTCGTTGTGTGCACAGTCCTGCGGAGGGAGTATCTAGTGCCAGACAATGGGGTTTGGGGAGTCCCAGGGGTGGCATAAGGAAATGCTGCATGTAGTGCCGATGGACCGAGGGAACTGAGAGAGGTGGAATGGACATCCAGGGACACTTCAAACAGACAAGTGGCCGGGCAAGATTTCTAAACACTCAGAGGAACCCGCGAACCACAGCTGCTTTTACAAAAAACCTGTCATATTTGCTACACTTTTCCAACGAACACAAGCAAAAATACTGTAGATGATAGAAATCTGAACCAACCACACAGTCGTACTGTGGAGAGAGAAAAGAGTTAATGCTCCCAATGCAGACACGGGAAAAAATGTACAAAGTCTACACAGACAGGGTCCAGAGATTGCAAATGAACGCAAGTCCCCAGCACTGTGAGGCAGCATTGCTGTGTCACCATGCTGCCCAATGCTGGATAGTATAGTTAAAAGCATTGATACTGTTCTCCGTGATCGGGATTAAGAGTTCTGAAGGTTGTGTTGCCTACATGGTGCTCGGGTTTGGGATCTATCATCTGGGTTGCAGAACTTGAAGCGGGAGGAGAATGATCCAGTGGTCAGGTTCCGTGTAGGTACCAACGGCTAAACAAAGAAATGACAATGAGAAGAGCGACGGGTAATACAGGATAGAACTACTATATCAGAATACATGCAGTATAAGGAATAAGATAAATGAGCTTGTGACTCATCCATAAATTGGCAGGTACGACATAGTGGGCATTACAGTGACATCGGTGCAAGAGCATCAAGATTGGGAGCTAAATATTCAAGGATATTCATCCTGTCGAAAAGATAGGCAGTTGGGCAGAGAGATAGAGTTAACTGAGCCTTAAGAATGCGATTGAATCAATAATCAATGAAAAGAAATGAAATAAGGTCAGATGGTGTAGAATCTGTGTCGGTAGAACTGAGGAATCAAAAAGGTGGAAAAATGCAATTGGAGTTATATACAGGGAGCTGGGGTGTAAGATACACCAGGAGCTAGAAATATATGCAGGAAAGGCAAAGTTACAGTGATCATGTGGGATTTTGTTATAGAGATGTACTGGGAATTCAGAATGATAGTGGTTGGCAGGAAAAGGAATTTGTAGAATGTCTAGGAGATGGCTTTTGGAGCAACTTTTGCAGGTAGACTAGATGAGGGGAGCTGCAAGTGACAGTGATTATAATATGATTGAATTTACTCTGCAATTTCAGGTGGAAAAGTTAGAATCAGAAGTAACGGTATCACTGCTGAATCAAGGCCATTGCATAGATATGAGTAAGGAGCTGGGTAGAATTGACTGGGAGAAGGGCACAGCAGGAAAGACAGTACAACAGCAATGGCAAAAGATTTTTGGAGTACTTGAAGATACAGCAGAGATTTATCCTCAGGAAAAAGAGGCTGATATAGGGAGGATGGGACAACCATAGCTGGCTATGGAAGTCAGGTATAGCATAAAAGCAAAAGAGCAATGATATAATGTGGCAAAGTGCAGTGGGAAACCTGAGGATTGGAAAGCTGACAAAGACAAAACAGAGGGCAAAGAAAATAAAATAAGGAGGGAGATTATTAAATATGGGGGTCAGCTAGCCAGTAATGTAAAGGAAGACAGTAACAGTTTCTTTCGATATATAAAGTATAAAAGAGTGGCAGAAGTGAACATTGGACTGCTGGAAAATGATACTGGAGAGATGGTTGTGGGGAACGAGAAAATGGCCAAGGAACTGAATAATTACTTTGCATCAGCTTTCATGGTGGAAGGCACGAGTAATACCTTAAACATTCAAGAGATTGAGGGGCCAGAGCTGAGTATGATGGCCCCCACCATTGAGAACATGCTAGTAAAAGATGTAATGGCCCGAAGGCGGGTAAATAACCTTGACCAGATGGACTACATCCCAGCATTATACGGGAGATAGCTGAAGAGGGAGTGGAGGCAATCGTGATCTTTCAGGAATCACAAGAGTAAGGAACGATCCCTGAGCACTGGAAACCTTCTAAACCTTTTTAACAAGGGAGTAAGGAAAAAGACAAAACCACCCCACCATGAATAGTTTATCCTCTGTCATGGGTAAGATCCTGGAATCCATTGTGAAGGATGAGATTTCTGAATACTTGAAAGTGTTTGGTAAAATAGGGCAAAGTCGGCATGATTTCATCAAGGCAAGTTAATGCCGGACAAATCTATTGGAATTCTTTGAAGAGGAAATGAGCAGCTCGAACAAGCAAAAAGGCCTTTGACAAGGTGTCACACAGGAGATTACTGAGTATGATAAGGGTCCATGGTGTTAGAGGCAAGGTAGTGGCATAGATAGTAGCTTGCCTGTCTGGCAGAAAGAAGAGAGTGGGGCAAAAGAGTACTTCTCAGGATGGCAGCCGGTGACAAGTGGTGATCCAGAATGCTCAGTGTTGGAATCAGAACTTTTTACTTGTTACATTAACAATCTAGATGAAGGAATTGAGGGCACTCTGGCTAGGTTCGCAGACGATACAAAGATAGGCAGATGGACAGGTCGTATTGAGGAAGCGGAGAGGCTGAACAAGGATTTGGACAGGTAAAGAGATCATCAGATGCATTCCAACGTTGGAAAGTGTGAGGTCATGCACTTTGGCACGAAGAATAGAGGCATGGTCTATTTTCTAAATGGTGAGAAAATTCAGAAATCTGAAGTGCAAAGGGACTTGGGAGTTCTCGTGCAGTTTTCTCTCAAGGTCAGCTTGCAGGTTGAGGCAGTAGTTAGGAGGGTAATTGCAATTATGATTGGGAGCATTTACTACGAGAAGAATTGAATATAAGAACTGACTGTATACGGCTCTGGTCAGACCACATTTGGAGTATTGTGCTCATTTTAGAGGTCCATATATCAGGAAAGGTGTACTAGTCCTGCTGCGTGTTCAGAAGATTTTCACGAGAATCGTCATAGCAATTAAAAGCTTATTGCATGAGGAATGTCTGAGTACTCTGGGTCTATACTTGATAAAGTTTGAAAGGATGAGAGTGAATGCAATTGAAATAGACAGAATACTGAATGTCCTGGAGAGAGTGGATGCCGATAAGATGTTTCCATTGGAGAAGGATCCGAGGGCACAACCTTAGATGAAAGTGATCACCTTTTTGAACAGTGAAAAGGAGAAAGTTATTTAACCTTAGAATGCTGATTTTTAAAATTTATTGGCACAGAAGTCTGTGGAGGTAGGTCATTGAGCATATTTGAAACGGAGATAGATAGTTTTTAATTATCCAGGGGATGAAGGGTTATGGGGAGAAGGTCGGAAAATGGGTTTGAGAAACCTATCAGAGATGATTGAATGACGGAGCAGACCCAATGGGCTAACTGTCCTAATTTATGCTCCAATGTCTTATAGTCTTCTGGTCTAAACCTCAACGAAGTACCTTGCATCGCTGAGAAGATAGAATTCATGTTCTTCATGAAGGTCAGAAGCTGTTGGGAATAGTTAACTGTTTTAGAATGAAGGGATTGTGGCTGCTGTCGGGGTGGTGGATAATATGACATTCAGTGCAGGATCACACACCAACTGCACTCTATTAATGTGGGGAGATTTTATTCAAAACTTGGATCTCTCCGTCTCTCTCAATTGGGAGTAGGGGTTGGGGTACCACCCAGGCACTTAAACTATCCCGAATCATGCATCCTGAGTTAAATAGCAGTCATGGAATTTATCACCTTCCCATTGTCTGTTTCGAATATAAGGAGTGATTGTCCATCCCTCTCAGGGTTCAATGCAATCACCTCTAATTCTCTCATAGCGCTACAGATCAACCTTCACTCACTCCTCATGGTGCCATTATCCCCGGGATTAATCCGGTGAAACTCCTCTTCACTCTCTCTGTAGTAAGGAGATCATCCAAATAAGGGAAAGAAAATCTGTCCACAATACCACAGATACTGCCTCAACAACACTCTCAGGTTTGATCATAATAATTCCTTTCCCTCACTTAGCTGGCTCCATTTATATCATGTGACACAGGAAACCATTCATTTACAACGCACTGCCACTAACGTAGAATTTAAAAAACATCCTTATATCTGGAGGTCAGCATCTATAAAGCCAGCACTAGAGGGGCCCTTGGTGATGGACAATCACAAAGAGTACATCTAAAACAGTGAATGGCTACCTACCTGAATGGAAATGAGCCGTTGGAATATCTTTCCTTTCCTTTCCTTTCCTTTCCTTTCATTTCCTTTCCTTTCCTTTCCTTTTGTTCTGCCCTCACGGGATGTGTGCAGCAATGGTCAGGGCAGCATGTTATGCCGATCGTTAACTGAGTGGCTGGTTCAGCTGTTCCACAGGACAATAAATAGTAAAACAAATTGCCATGGGTTTGCAGTTAAACAGAGACTTGACCAGAGGAGGATGACCCATTGCCTTTTCTTGTTGGTATAAGGCAAGTCGATATCAACAGATTATTATTCTGTGGCTCTAGAATGCGAGCCAATGACGTGACCCACCATACACCGTCTGCCCATCTTTCAGATTTTGTGCAGAGAATACGTTAAACATCTCAAGTGCAATTATTTTCCAATGGACACGTGGTTAGAAGGGACTTGAAACAGATGTATCTGGAATTAACAAAGGCACAAACGATGGTTTATTCAGGAATTGAACTGAGGCTGAGGAGGAGACACGGATGTCGTAATGGTGGTACTGGACAGGATTGGTATGTGGGGAGGATCTGGAGATGTACATTTTGCAGGAGAAAACGAATGGAAGAGGTTGAGAACAATGTGTTTTATCCTCGCGTATTGGTGAGTAATTAGTAAATAATAGTTTGCTAGTTATAATTTCTAAGGAATGGAATCTTTGATTGGAGCTGAAAACGTTGGCTGGCCCCTTTCCAAAATCTGCATATCATGAGCATCGAATCAGTTCAGACCATTTCACTAAACAGACAGAGTGACTTACCCGGCACACCAACTATAGCAAGGATAGGATAGTAACCAGCTTGAATAACCATCAGTACATCTACAATCCGCGATGCTAATAATATCCAAGGCTGGGAAAGCCAGTACAGACCATAGGATAAACTCCAATCCATTTTTGGAACATTCCAGTCTAATGTTTCCAGATTCCGATCCATTGTTGGAACATTCCAGTCTAATGTTCCCAGATTTCCATCTCTCCTGCCCTTCTCTCTGAAGCTGCTAATCCCTCTTATTGCTGTTGGACATGCTCCCGCTCACACTATGGGATAAAACACTGAAAGCATTCCCTTATTGATAGAAGAGATAAACTCTCTCGGAACGCATACGATCCATGGAGACTGACATCATGACAATGGCTGAACAAATGGCTCCAGTTAACCTCTTTTAATTCAATGCTACTTTATTAAAATTCAAAATAAGTTGAACATTTATGCATTCTGGGTGTGATATGCGAGTGTGACTGAAGGAAGGAATGTTGAAGATGGCAGATTGATTGTGTGTAATCATTCAGACAGCCTTGTATATGGAAGTAATGCCAGAAGTTTAACGGAACATAAACATGCTTCTCTGTTCATAAATACAGAAATAAATCCCGTAACTACTGATCAGTCATTGCAATATCTGTAAAACATTGAGAAAACAACTATCATCCATGAACTGATAGCAAAATGTGCCAAAAACTTCGTGGGTTACAACAAACAAACGGCATGGATACGTTAACAGCGAATTGCACATGACAAACACAGTTCAGATTGTTATTCCAGGATCAGGGAGGGCAGGTGTGGGTCATAATGTTGATGTTACTGATGTTAAGGAGCTGTCATGAAGTGTCATTTAATGTACTTCAATAACATTGTGATTATGATATCGGGGAAAAGACAGAAGACGAAGAGGACTGGGGGACATGGCTGGTTAGACTGGATGGAGGGACAGTGATGTTCCCCATTTACCAGAATTGGAATGTTACTCTTTATAACTCATATGAAGAACAGATTCAAGAATACATCTACAACGAGGAATGAGCAGAGACAATATTAATGAAATGTGTTGATGCAATATAAAATACAGGAACAAAATGATTTTCTGCACCCACCAATATATGCAAAGTACAAAGAGATAAGTTTGTTGAAATACACTCCTCATATTGAGCTATATAACGTGAAATGTGAATTACATAACTAGGAAAGTGGTATGCAAACTTTATCAATCATTATTTGACCCACAGCTAAGATCGTGATTTCACCTCTGTCAGTGAGTCCCCTCACTGAGATTCTCTGGGCTAGTCTCTCATACAGTATCGGTGTGCGCGGGATGGGGGGGGCGGGGGGGGGATCGTGGAGGCGGGGTGGTGGTTATCATTTCCTGCTGCTCTTGGTGCAGTCTATTTAAAAACTCTGCTTTCTCCATGGAACTAATCTATTGGCCTAATGGGTTCTGTTTAGCTGCCAGTAACCCAGATCTGTGATATGGTTGGAAATAAACAATTTTGGATGACAGCCAGTATCAGCACAGTGCTCACAGTTTATGGCGCCCAGGCAAAGGGCATGCCGTCCAGAGGAATTTCTAAATAAAGCTTCTAACTTCTGTCGGTCCATATTTATCTACCATAATGCAGTCTTCTGATCTATCTAACTTCACCCTCATCTAACATCTCTTCCTCTCGCACTCAGTCAGTCGCTCCTCTTTCTATCCTCTCTCAGCTTATCTCCCTTCACTTGCTTTCTCTCTGTTTATTTCTCTCTCACACACTCTCTCTATCTCCAATTGTGCAGTTGGAGAGGTTGTGACTCCACAATGGGCTGAATGGCCTCCATCCGTGCCATAATAATTGAGGTTCTCTGACCCACAATAAATACTTCCTGGACAGACATGCTGGTCCGGTGACGTATCCAGTACACAATCACCCATTATCTTTTCCTGGTCGTCTCTGGTGTACAGCTGCCTTGAAATGTCTGTTCAAACAAAACAGACTGAATGAAATTCGAGCAGCCTAGAAGACGTTCATGAGTCTGTATTTCAATCAGGATTTAATGAAGGATGAGATTCCAGAATAACATAAGCAATGAATGAAAAACAGGGTAACACAAGAAATGGCAGCTGAGTACAACACGTGGTTCCAAGCAGGTCTCATGGTATTACCAGTAGATTATCAATACAGAAAAACCAGCTGCTGTTCTGTGGATCCAGTTTGAATCCCGCCACTGCAGACAGTGGAAATTCAATTCAATAATGAAAAAATATCCCTGGAATTAAGAATCTACAGATGAGAATGAAATCATTGCCGATTGTCAGAAAAATCTATCTGGTTCACCAATATCCTGCAATGAAGGAATCTTCCATCCTCCCCTGGTCTGGCTGACATGCAACTCCAGACCCAAAGCAACGTCACTGACTTTCAATTTCCCCCTGAAATGGTCTAATGAATCATTCAGTTGTACCAATCGCTACAAAGATTCAAACAAATGAAACGAGATGGATCACCTGGCATCAAAATGGGCACCGGAAAAGTCAACATTAGAAACATCACTGTAGAACCTGCAAAGTCTTCTTTACTAACATCTGAAGTCTAGTGCCAACATTGGAACAACTGCCTTACAAACTAGTTAAGCAACAGCCTGACATAGCCATACTCACGGAATCATACCTTACAGAAATAACAGAAATTAAACATGGACAACGGAGACTCTTACAGATTACCACGTAACATCGTTCCTCAGCTGATTCAGTCCTCCTCCATGTTAAACAACACTTGGAGAAAGCATTGACTGTGGCAAGGGCACAAAGTGTATTCTGACCGGGAGATTTCAAAGTCGACTGTCAAGAGTGGTTTTGGCAGCAGTACTATTGATCATGCTGGTCGGCTCCTAAGGACATAGCAACTAGATTGGGTCTGCAGCAGGTCTTGAAGGAATGAACGCGAGGGTAAAAAAAAACATACCTGACCTCATTCTTACCAATCTACAACTGCAGATATATATGTCCATGACAGTATCGGTAAAAGTGACCACCATACTGTCCTTTCGGAGACGAAGTCTATTGTCTCCATAAACTCTGTTGTGTTGTGTGGCACTGTCACCGTGCTAAATGGCACAGACGTTTAGCAGATCTAGCAACTCAAGACTGAGCGTCCAGAAGACACTGTGGGCCATCAGTAGCAGCAGAACTATACTCCAGCACAATCTGTAATGTCACTGCCCAGCGTGTCCCCCACTCAACCATTAACATCAAACCAGATGATTAACCCTGGTTCAATGGAGAATGCAGGAGGGCATGCCAGGAGCAGAACCAGGAATATATAAAGATAAAATGTTCATCTGCTGAAGCTTCCAAACAGAAATATTTGCGAGCCAGATAGCATAAATAACAAGGGACAGACAGAGCTTAGAGATCACAGAACTAATGCATCAGAATTAAGCTCTGCAGTCCTGCTAATCCGATCGTAAATGGTGGCTGACGATTAATCAACAAATATCGCCAACCTCAATGATGGAAGAGCCCAGCACATCAGTGCAAAATATAAGGCTGAAGCTTTCGTTGTAATCTTCAGTCAGAAGTTTTGAGTGGATGATCCATTTCGGCCTCCTCCGGTGGTCCCCATCGTTACAGATAGCAGTCTTCAGCAAATTCGATTAACTGATATCCAGAAACGGTTGAAGGCAGAGGATACTGCAAAGGCTATGTTCCCTGATAACATGCCGACAATAATCCTGAAGACTTGTACTCCAGAACATCCCGCTTCCCTAGCCAAGCTATTCCAGTATGTTTACAATCCGACAATGGGGGTAAAACTGCTCAAGTATGTTCTGTACATAAAACGCAGGACAAATTCGACCCGTCCAAATACAGCCTTATCAGTGTACTGTCCATCATCAGTAAAATGATGGAAGGTGTCATCAACAGTGCTATCAAACCGCACCTCCTCAAAACTAACCTGCTCAGGGAAGCCAGTTTTGGTTTTGCCAAGACCACTCAGTTACTGACCTCATCACAGCCTTGGTTCAAACATAGAAAACGGAACTGAATTCCAGCCCTTGACATCAAGGCTGCATTCTGCCAAATGTGGCATCAAGGACCCCAAGCAAAACCGGTATCGCGGGCCAACACTCCATTATTGGAGTCATACCTGACAGATAGGAAGATGGTCATTGTTTTTGGAGGTCAGTCATCTCAGCTCCAGAACATCTCTGCAGTAGTCCCTTAGGATTATGTCCTAGGTCCAAACATCTTCAGCTGCTTCAACAATAACCTTCCTTCCATCATTAGGTCAGAAGTGGGGATATTCGATGATGACTGCACAATGTTCAGCACCTTTCACAAATGCTCAGATGCGGAAGCAGGCCATGCCCAAAGCAACAATATCTGGGCAATATCCAGGCTTGGGCTGGCAAGTGGCAAGTAACATTTGCGCCACATAAATTCAGAAAATGACTGTCATCAATAAGAAACATTGTAACCACTTTGTATTCAGCATCATTATCATCACTAAGCTCCCCCACTATCAATATCCTGGGGGGTATCATTGACCAGAAATTCAACTGGACTCGTCACATGAATATAAGAGCAGATCAGAGGCTAGGAATATTGCACGAGAAACTCACCTCCTGACTACCCATAGCCTGTCCATTATCTACAAGGCAAAAGTCAGGAATGAGATGGAATATCCTCACTTGCCTGAATGGGTACAGCCCCAACAACACTAAAGAAGCTTGACACAATCCAGGACAAAACAGCACATTTGATTTGCACCACATCCACAAGCATTCACTCCTTTCACCATGGTCACTCAGGAGCAGCAGTGTGCACTGTCTACAAGACACAATGGAGGAATTCCCCAAAGATCCACAGACAGTTCCTTCCAATCTCACAAACACTTCCATCTGGAATGACAAGGGCAGCAGACTTTTGGGAACAGCACCACCTTCAAATTCCCCTCCAAACAAGTAAACATCCAGATTTGGATATGCATTGCCGTTCCTTCACTGTTGCTGCGTGAAAACCCTGGAATTCCCTCCTTAATCACTAGTGGGTCATCGCACAGCAGGTAGGTTGCAGCAGTTGGAGAAGGCAGCTCAGCACCACCTTCTCAAGGGAAACTGCGGACGGGCAAGAAATGCTGGGCACATCCAGTGATGCCCACATCCAAAAAAGACTTTAAAAAAAAAGTTCCAAGTTGAGCATCTCGATGGGACAGGTTATCTGATTTGAACACGAACAGGAAATCAGTGTTTCTAATATTGAACATTTTACTTTTCTGTTATTAGAAGGGTGTTCAGTATTCGATGACATATTGTTGCTGAGTGCTGTGATAAATTGCACCTGTTTTGTTTAAATCAACAATACTGGCGTAACAGGATCAATCCTTTGAAACTACCAGACAAAAAATGACAATCATCGTAGAGAGAATGTACTCCCGCCAGATGAGACTCATTGATAGCAGCTCATATTCAAAATATTAATGGAATACTGGCTGACACTGAATCCTCCCACCGTCCATATCACAGGGGTTACAATTGACCAGAACGTGAAGTCAAATCAACATACAAATTCAAGGGTTACAACGGCAGGTTAGAGACTTACAAGTCTATACTGAATAATAGACCTATGATCTAAACGGCATGAGATATAGCAATAGATTTAGGCCATTCAGCCCATTCCTTCACTCTGATACTGTACAATTTTGTCACTGTCTCTATGAAAAATGGAAATATCTTCGAGACATTGACTGTATCAATCTTTGCAGTAATCCATTAGTTTCAATCAGAACACCACCCCCCCCCACGCCCCACAATTCTTCTAAATTCCATCGTGTACACATACTGCCGCTCATACGACAAGCCGTCATCCTCAGGATGGATCACCTCCAACACCAGCAGATCTTTCTCCAGAGGTAGTGCCAAAACAGCTCACAATTTTCCAAATGCTGTCTGTCCATAGCCCATTACATTCTCAACAGTATGCCTCCCATCTTGCTTTCTTGCTCTCTTTAAATGAATGCAAATATTGCTTTTGCTTTCCTAACTGCCAACTGAACATGCACGTTAACCATAAGCGGGGACGAATGCTTGAAAATCGTTTTGGGCTTCAGATTCAATGGATCCTATGAGAACATAGTGTCTCCTCTATTTCGCCTACCACACTGCGTATTCTCACACGTTCCCATATTGTGTTCCTTCAGCCATGTGTTTTCCCAAAGTTCAAAACTGTTCAAGCCTTTCTCCAGCTTCCCCACTTCCTCAATATCATCTGCAAACTTAGCAAAACTGCCCTCAAGTCCTTTGTTCAGATTGTTCACATATAATACATTTCCTGGCTCCCGACGGACGGTCCACCATCTATAAGGCGGAACAGTCAAGGTGCTTGACTCCATTCAGGTTGAAGCAGTGGCTTGACTTGAATTACACCTGGAGAGTCTTCACTCCCTGCACCACTGACTCTCAGTAGAAGCACACCCTACCCCCTTTTGTTGTGAGTTTACTTCATTATGGCGCAGAATCCCAGTCTATTGATGTCACTCCGTCTCAACACTAACTGAGTGGTGCTCACACCAACCATGTCACTGTGTATTGATGACGATGGAGGGAGGTCGGTGACGGGATGTCAATGATGAATAACTGTGTGACTGCCAGTCTGAAATCAGCCTTGGATGTACCTGTGCCCACTGTCACCGCTGAGGCATGATCAGACTTCCTGCAGGTCAAATCATGGAAAGCAACGGGCCTGGGTAGTGTTCCCAGCTGAGCACTCAGATCCTGTGAGGACCAACTGGCAGAGGTATTCACATACAATTTCAGCCTCTCCCTCCCACAAGCTCAACTCCCAGCCTGCTTCAAGAAGACCAACATCAACCTTGTAAGTGAGAAAGCTCATGCTTTAATGAATTAATGATTACCGCCCAATGGCTATAACCTCAATAAACATGAAGTGATTTGAAAGGCTGGTTATGGTCCACATCACCTCCAATCTCCCAGCCTGACTTGGTCCCCTATAATATGCCGACTGATGTAACGGGTCCACAACAGATGCCATACCCCAAGCCCTGCACTCATCCCTAGGACATCTGGACAACAAAGACACCTACACCAGACTCCTGCTCATTGACGACAGCTCCACCTTAAACATCATCATCCCCTCCAGACTGATCTGAAAACTCTGTGACCATAGTCGCCGCTCCACCCTCTGCAACTGGATCCCCAGGTTTCTGACCCACAGAACACAATTAGTGAAGATAGGTATCTGCACCTCCGCCACAATAACACTCAACACTGGAGCTCCTGGAGGATGTGTCCTCAGCCCCCTACTGTACTCCGTGTACACTCACGGCTGTGTCCTCAGCCCTCTACTGTACTCCGTGGACACACACGGCTGTGTCCCTCAGCCCCTACTGTACTCCCAGTACACACACGGCTGTGTCCTCAGCCCCTACTGTACTTCCTGTACACACACGGCTGTGTCCCTCATCCCCTACTGTATTCCCTGTCCACACACGGCTGTGACCCTCAGCCCCCTACTGTACTCCCTGTACACACACGGCTGTGTCCCTCAGAACCCTACTGTACTCCCTGTACACACACGGCTGTGTCCCTCAGCCCCCTACTGTACTCCCTGTACACACATGTCTGTGTCCTCAGCCCCCTACTGTACTCCCTGTACACACACGGCTGTGTCCTCAGCCCCCTACTGTACTCCCTGTACACACACGGCTGTGTCCTCAGCCCCCTACTGTACTCCCTGTACACACACGGCTGTGTCCTCAGCCCCTACTGTACTCCTGTACACACACGGCTGTGTCCTCAGCCCCCTACTGTACTCCCTGTACACACACGGCTGTGTCCTCAGCCCCCTACTGTACTCCCTGTACACACACGGTTGTGTCCCTCAGCCCCCTACTGTACTCCCTTTACACCGATGTCTGTGCCCTCAGTCACCTACTGTATTCCCTGTACACCCACGGCTATGTCCTCAGCCCCGCCTGTACTCCCTCTACACACATGGCTGTGTCCTCAGCTCCCGACTTTACTCCCTGTACACACACGGCTGTGTCCCTCAGCCCACTACTGCACTCCCTGTACACACACGATTGCATCCCTCAACCCCTTACTGTACTCCCTGTACACACACGGCTGTGTCCTCACCCCCTACTCTACTCCCTGTACACATACAGCTGTGTCCCTGTACACACACGGCTGTGTCCCTCAGCCCCCTACTGTACTCCCTGTACACACGTGGCTGTGTTGCCAAATTCCAAACAATGCCAACTGTAAGTTTGCTGATGACATCACCAAAGCAGGAGGGATATCAAACAATGATGAGTCTGAACACAGAAAGAAGAAAGTGGGTTTGGTGGCATGGTGGAATGATAATAACATCCCTTTTAAATTCGGCAAGAGTAAAGAACTGATCATTGACTTTCGAACAAAAGGAGGGGAACAAACCACTATCTACATCAACGGTTGAGAGAGTGCAGAGCTTCAAGTCACTCGGAATGATGATAACTGGCAACCTACCCTGGACTTCTCACATAGGTATGACAGTCAGAATGGTTCAAAAACGCCTCTCCTTCCTCACTTGGCTCAGGATATTTAGCATGCACTACTTCTACAGATGCACTATTGTGAACGTACTGTCCGGGTGCGTAATGGCCTGGTACGGCAACACTCTGCCCAGGACCATCAGAAACTACAGAAGATTGTGATCACAGCCCAGACTATGACGGACTCCAATCTCCCAACCATTGACTCTATTTACACGGCTCGTTGCCGCAGAAAGGCTGTCAACATCTATCCAAGATTACTGAGGGAAGGGAGAGAGGAAATAACTTGGGCCTTAACAGATATCTTTGTAACATCCTTGAACACAGCTGAGGTCCTGGAGGACTGGAAAGTTTCTAATCACCTTGTTTAAGAAGGGTAGCATGAATAATCCAGTCAATTATAGACCGGTGAGCCTGACGTCTGGGATAGGAAAGCTGCAAGAGAAGATACTGAGTGATAGGATCTATTCTCGTTTGGAGGAAAATGGTCTTATCAGTGATAGGCAACGTGGTTTAGTGCAGGGAAGGTCATGTCTTCCCAACTTAATAGAATTATTTGAGGAAGTGACAAAGTTGATTGATGAAGGAGGGGCTGTAGATGTCATGTACATGGACTTCAGGAAGACGTTTGATAAGATTTCCCATGTTCGGGTTATGGAGAAAGTGAAGTCACATGGTGTCCAGGGTGTGCTAGCTACATGGATAAAGAACTGGCTTGGCAACAGGGGACAGAGCGTAGTAGGAGAACCGAGTTTCTCAAAATGGAGAACTGTGACCAGTGGTGCTCCATTTAAGCTGTTTCCGGAAAGATACATGAATGGGCAGGGAGCATAGGGATACAGACCTTTAGAAAATAGGAGACAGGTTGAGAGAGAGCATTTGGATAGTCGCAGGCTTGGACCACCGAATGGCCTGTTCCTGTACTGGAATGTTCTTTGTTCTAACATTACCAAAGACCCATCATATGTCTGTAAATATTTCCCACAACCTCTTCCATCAGGATAAAAGATACAGACGCTTGAACACACAGAGCAGCAAGTTCAGGAACAGCTTCTTCCTAGCTGTTATTAGACCGATGAATGGGCTCTCTAATCTCAGATAATGCTGATTTTGTCCATATTGACCTCGCCTCGCGCACACCCTGTGCAGGGTAACCTATATGCCTCTCAGACATGTTTTACAGCCATTGTTCAGTACATCCATGCTTAACTTGATCCATGGTCTGCCTGGATATCTTGGCGCAGGACAAAATAAATCCTCACCTCCCTACCCCAAGCTCCCTCCAGTACTCACGCCCAGGTCTCTCCGGTCCTCACCCCGGCTCCTCCCATTCCCCCAGCTCCCCTTGACCCTATCCCCAGGTCCCTGTGATCTTTGTCTCTCACTGTTTCTCTCACATTGCCTATTTCCCTGTGTTTTCCTTTTCCCTGTCTTCTGTTTCTTTCCCTGAACCTATTCACTTTCCCTTCTCCCTGTCCATGTGACTGTTTGTTTCCTTGTTTTGTTTCCCTTCTCTCTTTGACGGACTGTCCATCTGTTTCCCTCGCTGTATTCTCTCTCTCCTTCCCTTTGTTTCTTTCTCTTTCTCCTTCGTTGGTTTCTCTATTCGTTTGAAGCAGCTGATGGCTCATTGGTTCGATGTTGGCACTAAATGCACTCAACAAGGTTTTGGTATAGAAGACATAATTTAACATTATCAGTTAAATTTCAATTGTTGTCAAAACAGCAACCACAACGTGGATATCCATTTAACAGCCAATTGTTACATCTAACTATTTTGAAACTGCCCGTCTCCCAGTGCTCTGTATACTGGCAACTCAAAGCATTCTATTCGGGTGCACAATGACCTGACATGGTACCTGCTGTGCCCAGGACCATAAGAAACTACAGACGGTTGTCTGCACAGTCCAGACCATCACGGAAGACAACCTTCCGTCCATTGATACTTGTCATTGTCGCAGAAAGGCTGGCAACATCAAAGATCTCTCTCCCAAACTGGTAATGATCACCTACAACCTCTTCCAACAGGGAGGAGACACAGAGGCTTGAAAACATGTTCAGGAACACTTCTTTCCCTACTATTATTAAACTGACAAATTGACATCTCTCACTTTTCAAATATTATTAATCTTGCTAATGTCGATCTTACTTTGCACACCTCCTGTGAAGCTGTAACCGTGTATGCATCACTCTGTGATCTTTGTTTTCTTGTTTACTATCAGGTGCCTGCACTACAATAAGAACAAACCTTTCCATTGTACATTTGACTAAAGTAAATGAAACCAAATCAGATCAAACACGTGGACTGCAGGGGCTCAAGGTCTTTTCAAGGGCAACTGGAAAAACGAACTCATGCTGCCCCAGTCAGAGATACCCATATCTAATTAATGAATATAAGAAGATGAACACACTTAGGCAGGACAGACAGAGGGAATTAAATCGCTTTAAATATGATCTTAGATATATACAGGTTTCCCTCAGTATTTGTAAGTAGAGTGTTCCTACGAAACTGTTCGCAAGCTGATATGGTGTAAAGTGCAGTGGCAATAATTTATATGGGAAAACATTCGGCTTTCTTCGTAAAAGTGAAAATCCTGATCGGATATCTTTTGGTTAGCGAAACAATGTCCTAATGTAAGTCATTCGGAAAAGGAAGTGGCGAAAAGTGAATTTTTGAAAAACGGGGGATACCTGCATTTACAAGGTCATGTTATTCACGGAGATGGGAAAAGCAAAAAATAAACGAGGTGAATCTCACATTTTATCTCCAGCCCAGCTGATCATCATTCTCTTTGTTTTCTCTTTTTCTTCTATATCTCTCTTTCTCTATTGATTCCTCCTCCCCTTCAAATCACACTTCCCTATCAACGGTATTAATCACACTCCTTTCCAGCTGCTTTCAGTTCAGGAAAGTTTCTCAGCACTGTCTGTTCATTTCTTTGCATTTCTGTCCATAATTTCACATTTTCAGCATCTTCGTTTATTTGATTTCACCCTGAATTTTGTTAATTCGTGAGATGTTGTCATCTCTGCCAAGGGCAGCATTGGTCCCATCACTAATTGCCCTGATTATGAGGCCATTCCACAAGCCAATATAAAGTTAAGCAGATTGTCATGGGTCTCAAGTCACACTTACTTCAGACCGGGTAATAACATTAGATTTCTTTACCGAAGGTGATCAGTGAAAGATGAAGGTTTTCAGACAAAAAAATGTTGTTTTTATGTTTGTTTTTAGTGAAATTCACTTTTATTGCAATTCTTACCATTTTTATTTAAGTTCTGTCATCGGCTGTGGTGGAATTGAAAGAAAACACTTGAAAGAAAATCTTTAGTTTAATAAGCTTAGCTTCTGAATTTCATCCAGCGACATTCCTACATTCATACATTGTCCTAATCATGAAGTAACTTCCGAGACAAGAACAATTTTATGATTGAAATATTTGTAATCGGAAAAGTGGTCAGCAGAGAGCTTGAAACATTAAGTCTGAATTTTACCAACGTGCAGCCAATGGTTTGTTCAGCAACAATACTGACACAGAGATGAAGATTGGGGTTATTAGGAGCTGGGAGTGGACAGGTTTGGTGACAGAGAGAACAGGAGACATAAATCAGTTCAGGGCAAAAAGGGATCTCGAGGTTGTCCACAGTTTTGTTCGCAGATGTTTATGAGGGAGTGGTCTGCAATTCATGAGTAATGAATGGAGACTGCAATTAAAACTGAAGACAGTAGTTTCTTTCTCTGACAAATATAGATAACAGAAATTGCAACGAAGTTCAAACTTGTTTATGGGATTAATGAATGGACAGAGGTAGAGAACACCAACAATAGCGAGAATAGTTGAGAAACACACCCTCCAACCCGCCCAGAATAATCATCAGCACTGCTGATATCCGATATGGTAGAAATCCCCAAGAGGGGGAAATTTTGAAAAGACTCAAGGAAAACCTCCTCTCCATTGTTGTAATGTTCCGGTCACTATTCTCAGATTCAGATCTGTGCAGCTGTTGATCTCTGTTACTGTTAGAGCTGATGCATCTGTTACTACAGTGGGATAGTGCACTGAATGAAGCCTCTTACTAATAGGAGCGGGAAACCCTGCAGTGAAACAGATGCATTGCATGGAGACTGACATCAATCACAGTCAGAGCAATTCAGCTTTCAATACAAGCACATTCGTCCACAATATATCTGGACTGGACTACATGTTCATATTGCTGGCTATTGGTCACATCTCCCATCACCAATCGCTCTCGTGAAGTCAGTTGTGAGGGAGAATAAATAAATATTTTCTTTTCATAGGCTACATGATTCTGCTCTGTTGTACGTTTACTCTGCTGTAACCATCACTTCAAAAATCCTCCACCCCTTAAAACAATCACAATCAAGATGTTGTTACTGTGCTGATTTCTCCTCCATGGGAACAAACGCTCGCGAGCAGACTGTCATTGAGCACAGCCGCCATGAACATAGACAGGAAGTGTGGACTTCTCTGAATGTTCCTCTCCCTGCTCTAATAATGCAACTGTGGAACTTCCATAGATTATATTAGATTACTTACAGTGTGGAAACAGGCCCTTCGGCCCAACAAGTCCACATCGACCCGCCGAAGCGCAACCACCCATACCCCCATATTCACCCCTTACCTAACACTACGGGCAATTTAGCATGACCAATTTACCTGACCCGCACATCTTTGGACTGTGGGAGGAAACCGGAGCACCCGGAGGAAACCCACGCAGACACGGGGAGAACGTGCACACTCCACACAGTCAGTCGCCTGAGTCGGGAATTGAACCCGGGTCTCAGTCGCTGTGAGGCAGCAGTGCTAACCACTGTGCCACCGTGCCGCCCACTATAGGGAATATGCTTCAGTAATTTATTTATATAAATTGACGCACTTCTAAATGCAGTTTCATTTGCTGTACACCATACTTTTTACGCATTTTGGCCTCAGCCCAACTCCCTGAGCACGGTGTCCTTGCAGCAGCATTGCAATGAGAGTTGTCAGTGCACCCTGAGCTGCAGCATTGAAGTACAGAAGACGTATTGTTAGTGGGTCGGAGATGTGCTGGGAGTGCATGGTGAAGCTGCCATGTGTCAAAGTCAGCATTGGTGGGTGTGTAGTACATGCAGTGTCCCCCGAGACGTTGGTGTCCAGGATAAAAGCCTGCAGGAGCAAGCGGCGAGATGGAGTCACCAGGTACCAGGTCTGACTTTCTCTATATTGAGTTTCCCCACAGTTGGCGAGGATATGAAGCTGCAAATTGAATCAACAAACCCAAACGTTACCGCTGTAACTCTACATTTCCCATAGACAATTCACTGAACCTGCACATCGCTAGATACTGTGGATCAATTCAGTGAGGTCACTGAAGCTGACCTGGACATTCTTGGACTGTGAGAGGAAAGCCAAATATCCAGAGAAAGCTCACACACACACAGGGAGAAGGTGCAAACACCGCACAGACAGTCACCAAAGAGTGGAATCGAACCCAGGTCATTGGTGCTGTAAGGGAGCATTGCTAACCACTGTGCCACTCAATGACCAGCTACGAGCGAGACTGCATCCTCCGACATTCTCTGGATCCGTCACATCTGTTCAAATGATGCCAAATTCCAGTGCGGAGTTTCCGACAAGCTTTCCTTTACCTCCACCCCAGGTTTCACATTCTGAATGACAGGGCCTTAAGCTGTGACTGACATATTGCCTGCTGTTCTGCCCTCACCCCTTCCCCTTCTTCCCAGATCAAGTTGTCCATTAATACTGCAGCATGCAAGATAATTGCTGATCTAAAATAAAACAAAGAGCTGCATATACTGGGAGATTGAAAACAAAACGAAGAATCCCGAAATTAAAAATGTTGACTCACTCTCTTCCTACAGAGGATTAGAAAAAAGTGAATTCTGAAATGAATTCCTGATGAATGGCTTATGACGAAAACATCGACTTTCCTGCTCCTTGGATGTGCCCTGACCTGCTGTGTTATTCGTGGGCCAAACTTTCGACTTTTATCCTTCAAATAGTACCAGACCCGTTGAGATTTGCCTGCAAACGCGTGTGTATCTAATTTCCTGTTTATTACATACACAATTTTTTTCCCTGCAGTATTTAATTCCATACACATCTCCCACCAGCGTTTGCTTCTACTTCTTGTTTATAAGTTCCAGTTAAATTGTTTCTGTGTAATCTGATTGCTGGGGTGAGATGAATGGTTGATTCAGTGAGATTTTCCTGAGGCCTTTCTTGATGTCACAAAACCTCGCTGCACTTTGTTCGTACAATATATGAATGGGAAAGGCAGAGAAGGAGATGGGCCAAGTGCAGGGAATTGGGGTTCATGTCGACGGACATTTTGGTTGGTATGGACCAGTTTTAGCTGAATGGCCTGTCTCTGTGCATGACTGCAAAGGAAAGAGGTTTTGAGTTTAGATTGAGATTGAGAAACAATGTCATGGAAGGATGTGATCACAGGTTTCAGAATGCTGAAATAGACGTTTCAATACCATCTGGCAAAATATGCCAGTATTACCAGGAATAGGTGTGAGTTCAGATGATGGAGAGTTTTGGATGAGGATTTGTTCTGCAGCTTTGTATCTGGGAGTGGTGTCAGCAGAGTCTTCAACTCATTGGGTTGAATCCAACAATAATTCATCTTTGTGTGATTTTCATTGAGTGTGGCAGATGGATTGTCTGCACGAGGCCGAGCTAATTTCCTTGTGCTATCTTATAGAACTCACCACATGAACTACCCACCCTCCCCCATGGCATCCCTCCCATTCAATGCCAGCCCGATTTTCCCACCCGCCTTGGCTGGAGGTACCCACCATCGCTCGTATGCCCCTGGATATTCCATGATCTCTGGCACTGGTGCCATCTTTAAAAGGACAATGGACACACGATTGAGCTTTCCTCAGTTTGGAGCTGCCGTGTACAATTTGCCCAGAACATGGCAGATAAAGGCCAATTACACCACGGGTGGTCAACAGGGTCACGGATGTCCTGGTGGATGAGTTAGTACGTCTCTTCCCAGAGTGGGCCACACCACCAGACCCACCGAGTCTGGTCTGAGCTCACTACCGAGCTCAGTGCAGTATCTGCGGTCTTGAAGAATGTTCAGTAACACACGACAAGCATCAATAACCTTCCCCACTTTGTCAGCATAAGGGTCACTCTATTCTCTCTGCTCCCTCACACTTACTGTAAATCTGTTATAGCACCGATCCCCAAAAAGGCTCATGCTCCATTACTCTCACTCCTGCATGCAGCACGTATCCCCACCCCCTCTGTCTCCCCCTCTGTTGCATACCTTTGGAACACTCCCACAGATTGCAGAATGCTCTGGAGAATGTTGATTATGGCATGTTCCAGATAATATTGCAAATAATTCCCAGTTTCAGGAAAATGGCAGTGTCTCTTTGTGTAAAACATTAGGGGAAGGAACAGAGTTTTTTTTTACATAATCACTTGCAATTAAAATCCATAATGAGGCCATTCAGCCCTTCAAATGTTCTGTACCATTTAATAAGATCAGGGGCGATCTGACTGTCTCCTGAGCTTCACGTTGCACGAACGTTCAATCATTCAGCACCCCCGGTTTCCTATCACTGTCCAGACGACACCCAGGCAATTTTTGCCACGAGTTTCTGCAAGCATGTGTTCAGTAGGCATTTCCCATAAGGATGGACCCTCCAAAAAATATGCTTCATCAGCTTTTTACTTTCATGTGATGCTTAGCATGCTTCACACAGACCAATCCAAAATATACTCTTAATTTATGGTTATCGATATCTAATCACAATTAGTAATTCTGGTTATTTCTCTTGTGTCACATTATTATATTCAACCAAAGAAAGCACCTAATCACCTGCCTCCTTATAAACTACAATTTCCAGAGGCTTTTTATCCTCAGCCATTATCTTGACCGTCATCTGAATTGTACCTTTTACCTTCTTATAAAAGTTTATATTTTACTTTGAGTTTGGCTATTTCTGTCTATAGCAGTTACGCAATCTCCCACTCTGTTGGCTGGATGGCTGGCTTGTGATGCAGAGGAAGTCTAACAGCGCAGGTTCAATTCCCCAAACAGACGGAGGTTCCCATTAAGGGAAAGTCCTCCCAACCTTACCCTGTCACCAGGGATGTAATGACCTTGAGGGTAAACCACAATTTGTGGTCTCACGAATGAGAAAGTGGTCCTATGGGACTCTATTCTATCCAGGATAACATGTTAATTGTTTTCAAAAATATTGGTATTGAGAGAAAATCGTCTTAATGCTGCAATGAACCAAAAAGTACCCAACGCAAAAAAACAATGCAAATTGAACAAAATTACACCCATGTGCATGTACACACAAAACAAAAAGATAAATAAACGGGCAGAAGAAAAATAAGAATAAAAACAAATGAATAATACAACTCAGTGTGACAAAACTTTGGTTCTCAACCTACATGAGCATTAACCGATACACGTCCATTTGCCCGTAATTCTTCCTGCCTGGGCATTAGAATCATTAGTTCAAGATCGTCATACCTATGTAAATGTCCTTATTAGAGTGGCAGATCAGCCTGTATCTTGGTAATTCAAAAAGGGCTGCCATGTCTTATAAGAATCCTCTATTTTCTGTTGTACCATACCTTTAAAAAAGTCCAAAGGCCTATGCTCCATGAAGAGCTTGCGAAAATGCAACAGACCCAGGGGGTTTTCAGGCACCAAACACAACAGAATGCTTTTTTCTGAACACAGAGAGTGAGAGTATTGAAGTATTTTTTTTCCTATGCACAACGAAGTAAGGTACACTGGGCAGGCCCACGAAAAGGGAAACCAGATCCATCTCCAATTCGGTCCCCAAGATTCCCTCCATAGCACAGCGCTCCTATAGAGTTGGTGCAAGGTCAACAAGCAATGAGTAAGAGTACCCATAGTCATTCTGTGTTTGAGACATGCTCCCATTTTGAATTTTGAGAGAGGATCTGTGGCCAGATAGCCTCTATGAAGAATCTTCACCTACATGGCAATAGTATTCTTACGGATTGAAATCCTTCTTGCATTTTCATAAATATCCTCCCCTGTGTCCGAAGAGATTTGAACGCCCAACTCTCTTTGTAGCACTCAGAAAGGCACAAAGTCTCGTCTGAGGGGCCACTCTCCTACAAATTATAAATGGTACTGACAGAGAGTGTGTTCTTAGCACTAAGCACCCTCTTCTGTGCATCGGATCTGTACGGGTCTGTTAAAAGCGTGGTTCTTTTTTGAATAATATCTCTGAACTGATAAAAAGAAAACAGAAGACATCTCTGCTTGGTAGTCTATAGTTATGACTTATTTGATCCAAGGACATCCTTGTTTCTCCCTCAGATAAATCATCAAAGCAAGATACACTGACGAGTTGCCCATAGTTTAAGCATGGAAACCAGTATCCACGGTCGGAAACACGTAACACCACGTTTTGGGATAAGAAATGAGGTTTGGCGATATTGCCCTCGATCGGACTCATTGCCCTCAATGTTTTAAAATTATTGATACTCATTGGGAAATGTCAATACTTCATAACTGTCCTCATTTTGTCTATGAATAGCAGACTAATAAGGGTGCGTTTTGCCTGAGAAGCTTCAATATCTAACCAAATTGGCGCCATGGCCTCACTAACATCGGGTAAAGAAGAGCTTAATTGATAGCTTTTAATATCCGGGAGATATGCTCCCCGCAAACTGTGGGGTCTTTGTAATTTGGTTAACTTGCTAAGGGGTCGCTTTTGATGACAAATCAAAGAGCTACATCATCCATTAATTCTCTTAAATGTCTGTCCGGGAAACATCAAAGAAAGCATTCACACGGGGTATAGCAAACAAGGGAGGGAATTCATGTTAATAAGAGCTAACCGATTTAGCCAGGATATTGGAAGTGCCTCCCAGCTTCGAAAGTCTTGTTTAATTTTGTCAAACAAATGGACAAATTCCAACTTAAGTAAAATTTCAAAGATAGGATTAATGAATATACCTAAATAGGGAATATCCCCATAACTCCGGGATCATTGAAAAAGAAACCAGGTTTCTCCATTTACATCAGCTATTTCCCCAAGATCGCCCATAGACATGGCCTCCGACTTTGTAAGATTAATGGTATTAACGTGACTTCTCTTCCACTTCTGGGGCAGATATGTTGGGGTCCCTGCAGATGGCCTTCACCAGTGGCTCAATGACCAACGTAAACAACACTGGCGAAAGGGGTCTACCTTGGACTGCCTCTTGGAATATTAATGTTACAGGATCTCAAAACATTGGTGAGAAACGTGGCCAGAGGATTGCTTTCAAGGAGCCTCACCCACTTGATAAAAACTTTGCCTGGACCAAACCATTCTTATATATAGAAGACATACAGCCACTCAATCCAATCAATGCCTTCTCTGTGTCTAAAGGGATCACTCTGCTTTTTTCACCGCAGAGAGCGGCGCGAGCTGGGCGGAAGTGAAGTTGGAGCGCAGAGCTGGTCGGGAAGGTACGTGATTGATATTTAAAGAACTTACCTCGACGCCAACGGTCTTTTCACCGCAGAGAGTGGCGCGAGCTGGGCGGAAGTGAGGTTGGAGCGCAGAGCTGGTCGGGAAGGTAAGTGATTGATATTTGAGTGCAGTTGAACACGTGGCTGCAAGGATGGTGTAGGAAGGAGGGCTTCAGGTATTTGGACAATTGGACTGCATTCTGGGGAAGGTGGGACCTGTACAAACAGGACGGGTTGCACCTGAACCAGAAGAGCACCAATATCCTGGGGGGTAGGTTTGCTAGCACTCTTTGGGGGGGTTTAAACTAATTTGGCAGGGGGATGGGATCCGGACTTGTAGTCCAGCAAGTAAGCTAGCTGTTTGTCAGAATGTCCAAGAATGTAGGGAGGCTGTGGAGAAGGTAGCACTGACAGGGAATACTTGCGGACACAGAGATGGGCTCAAGTGCGTATACTTCAAAGCAAGGAGTATCAGAAATAAGGTGGGTGAACTTAAGGCATAGATCGGTACCTGTGACTACGATGTTGTGGCCATCACGGAAACGTGGATAGATGAGGGACAGGAATGGTTGTTGGAGGTTCCTGGTTACAGATGTTTCAGTAAGATTAGGGAGGATGGTAAAAAAGGAGGGGGGTGGCATTGCTAATTAGAAATGGTATAACGGCTGCAGAAAGGAAGTTTGAGGGGGATCTGCCTTTGGAGGTAGTATGGGCTGAAGTCAGAAATAGGAAAGGTGCAGTCACCTTGTTGGGTGTTTACTATAGGCCCCCCAATAGCAGCAGAGATGTGGAGAAACAGATTGGGAAACAGATTTTGGACAGGTGCAGAAGTCACAGGGTCGTAGTTATGGGCGACTTCAACTTCCCAAGTATTGATTGGAAGCTCTTTAGATCAAGTAGATTGGATGGGGCGGTGTTTGTGCAGTGTGTCCATGAAGCTTTTCTAACTCAGTATGTAGATTGTCCAAACAGAGGGGAGGCCATATTGGATTTGGTACTCGATAATGAGCCGGGACAAGTGATGGACTTGGTAGTGGGTGAACATTTTGGTGATGGTGACCACAATTCTGTGACTTTCACCTTGGTTATGGAGAGAGATAGGTGCGCACAACAGGGTAGATTTTACAATTGGGGGAAGGGAAATTACAATGCTGTAAGACAGGATTTGAGGAGCATAAGTTGGGAGCATAGGCTGTCAGGGAAGGATGTGGTGGAAATGTGGAACTTTTTCAAGGAGCAGATACGACGTGTCCTTGATATGTATTTACCTATCAGGCAGGAAAGAAATGGTTGTGTGAGGGAGCCTTGGTTGACGAGGGAGGTTGAATGTCTAGTAAAGATGAAGAAGGAGGCTTACATAAGGTTGAGGAAACAGGGTTCGGACAGGGCAGTGGAGGGATACAGGATAGCCAGAAGGGACCTGAAGAAAGGGATTAGGAGAGCTAAGAGAGGGCATGAAAAATCCTTGGCGGATAGGATCAAGGATAACCCCAAGGCATTTTATGCGTATGTGAGAAACATGAGAATGACGAGAACGAGGGTATGTCCGATCAAGGACAGTAGTGGGAGATTGTGTATTGAGTCGGAAGAGATAGGAGAGGTCTTGAATGAGTACGTTTCTTCAGTATTTACGAACGAGAGGGACCGTATTGTTGAAGAGGAGAGTGTGAAACGGACTGGTAAGCTAGAAGAGATACTTGTTAGGAAGGAAGATGTGTTGGACATTTTGAGCAACTTGAGGATAGACAAGTCCCCGGGGCCTGACGGGATATATCCTAGGATTATGTGGGAAGCAAGAGAGGAAATTGCAGTACCGTTGGCAATGATCTTTTCGTCTTCACTGTCAACGGGGGTGGTACCAGGGGACTGGAGAGTAGCGAATGTTGTGCCCCTGTTCAAAAAAGGGAATAGGGATAACCCCGGGAATTACAGGCCAGTTAGCCTTACTTCTGTAGTAGGCAAAGTAATGGAAAGGGTACTGAGGGATAGGATTTATGAGTATCTGGAAAGACACTGCTTGATTAGGGACAGGCAGCACGGATTTGTGAAGGGTAGGTCTTGCCTTACAAGTCTTATTGAATTCTTTGAGGAGGTGACCAAGCATGTGGATGAGGGTAGAGCAGTGGATGTAGTGTACATGGATTTTAGTAAGGCATTTGATAAGGTTCCCCATGGTAGGCTTATGCGGAAAGTCAGGGGGCATGGGAAATTTGGCCAATTGGATAGAAAACTGGCTAACCAGTCGAAGTCAGAGAGTGGTGGTAGATGGTAAATATTCAGCCTGGAGCCCAGTTACAAGTGGAGTTCCGCAGGGATCAGTTCTGGGTCCTCTGCTGTTTGTAATTTTTATTAATGACTTGGATGAGGGAGTCGAAGGGTGGGTCAGTAAATTTGCAGATGATACGAAGATTTGTGGAGTTGTGGACAGTGAGGAGGGCTGTTGTCGGCTGCAAAGAGACTTAGATATGATGCAGAGCTGGGCTGATGAGTGGCAGATGGAGTTCAACCCTGCCAAGTGTGAGGTTGTCCATTTTGGAAGAACAAATAAGAATGCGGAATACAGGGTTAACGGTAGGGTTCTTAGTCAGGTGGAGAAACCGAGGGATCTTGGGGTCTATGTACATAGATCTTTGAAAGTTGCCACTCAGGTGGATAGAGCTTGTAAGAAGGCCTATGGTGTATTAGCGTTCATTAGCAGAGGGATTGAATTCAAGAGTCGTGAAGGGATGTTGCAGCTGTACAGGACTTTGGTTAGGCCACATTTGGAGTACTGTGTGCAGTTCTGGTCGCCTCACTTTAGGAAAGATGTGGAACCTTTGGAGAGGGTGCAGAGAAGATTTACCAGGATGTTGCCTGGAATGGAGAATAGGTCGTACGAGGATAGGTTGAGAGTTCTCGGCCTTTTCTCGTTGGAGCGGCGAAGGATGAGAGGTGACTTGATAGACGTTTATAAGATGATTAGAGGAATAGATAGAGTAGACAGTCAGAAACTTTTTCCCCGGGTACAACAGAGTGTTACAAGGGGACATAAATTTAAGGTGAAGGGTGGAAGGTATAGGGGAGATGTCAGGGGTGGGTTCTTTACCCAGAGAGTGGTGGGGGCATGGAATGCGCTGCCCGTGGGAGTGGTAGAGTCAGAATCATTGGCGACCTTTAAGCGGCAATTGGATAGGTACATGGATGGGTGCTTAATCTAGGATAGATGTTCGGCACAACATCGTGGGCCGAAGGGTCTGTTCTGTGCTGTATTGTTCTATGTTCTAATACATATATAGTTTGTTCTGGGCAGGCTTAGACCATATTGAGTAATCTTCTAATATTGTTGGAGTATCTGCAGCCCTTTATAAGCTGGTGTGGTCCAGTTTGACAATGGAAGGATACCCATTTTCCAGCCGTAATGTAAGGGTCTCAGACAGGATTTTGAAGTCAACATTTAAAAGTGAGATGGGTCTCTAAGAAGCACAATCTTCCAGTGTTTTCGTTTTCTTAAGAATAAGAGAGACATGAACCTCTCTTAAAGATGATGGGAATCAATCGTGACCGTGTGAGTGACTAACATGGTAAGCATCGGCCCTGACAATAAATTTATAAATTCCACGTGAAATTCACTTGGAAATCCGTCAGGACCGGGCGCCTTTCCGCCCTGAAGCTGCGTTATACTCTCCAGCACTGACAATGGTGCATTAAGGCAAGACAGTCATTTGGAGGTTACCCCTGGAAGATCCAAGTTCTTGAAGAAACACTCCATCTTAATCCTCATAATGGTCAGTCTGATATAATACGGAGTAAAACCTCTGAAATGCTGCTTTAACCTTTATGGGATTGCAGCTAACGGTTCCAGTACCTTCCCTAATTGAGGTAATGGCTTTGTGGTTCTCTTTTTACTCGCAAGATAGGCTAAATACTTGCCCGGGTTTATCACCATGCTCAAACAGCCTTTATTTTGCAAATGTAAGTTCCTGTCTGTGTGAGCATAGAATTCACTGTAGACCAATGCATTATGATCCTCTGCAGCCTAGCCACGAAGGGTTTATCACAGTTTGCCCTCTCGGCTGCCTTCAGCCGTGCCTGGAGCAAGCGTTTCTGCTCCAGCTTCTGCCAAATCCTAAGAAATATTTATTCCTTTGGCATAAGCCTTAGCAATTTTCCATAGAATGGATGGGTAACTGGTTGAATCTGAATTAATGGCTAAGAAAGATCTGAATTCATTACAAAAATACTCAATGAACTTACTATCCTTAAGAATAAAACGATCCATTCGCCAGTGTCGCGAACCTGCTATATTGCCCTTAACCTTAACCAATAAGTATACTGTTGCATGGTCAGAAATGGTAATATTCCCAATTGTACAGAACAACACCGAATCGAAGATTGCTGCAAGGTGAGGAAGAGATCAACCCTAGTGTGGCCTTTCTGCGGGTTAAAGAAGAAAGTAAAATCCCTATACATGAGGTGGATCTGCCTCCAAACATCCACCAGCCACAGTTCCACACAAAATTTGCTTAGTTTGTTAATATGGTACTGGGGGCTTTTGGCCATTCTGTACACCGTGGATGAAAAGACAATTGAAATCTCCTCCTACAATAATGTGCTGCGAAGAAAGATTACTTAATTTGGAAATAGCATCTATCAGGAATTTAAGGCTGTGCGCCAGGGGGCAACAAACATTCAAAATACCGTTTTCATTCCCAGATATCTTTGAGGAGTATGATCCTCCGGTGTGTGTCTCATACAATCTCGTAATTTAAGTGGAAGATTATTCCTCACCAGTATGGCTTCTCCTCTACTCCTAGTATCAAAAGATGAAAAATAAACCCGGTCAAACCCACCCTGCTGTAATGTGAAATGTTCCTTGTCATCAAGGTGCATCTCCTGCAGTAGAACAATAACCACCCTCTCCTTTTTAAGGCTAGAACGTATCCTTTTCCTATTAACTGGCTCCCCTTAATGCTACAGATGCACCATTTAAGCATGACATTAGCCATAACACACTGGAACAACATTTGAACTCCAAAGAGGAAGACCTCGAATTACAAATCGCTGAGCATCAATGAAAAAACACTCATAGAGCCTAAACAAAGACTAACTAAAGCTACTACAACTAACAAGCTCTCAAAACGTTCCATAACTAAATACATACAAAGACAACAAAAAACAGGATACAAAGTGCCAATGGCTCTCAGGAGGGGCATTTACCCCCCGCCCACCGAGGGCATTTACACGTCTCAAATCTTTATCTTCTGCCACATTAGTAATACCGCATTCAGGACAATTAATCGCAAACATCGCGATTGAACTGCCCTTAGGTAGGTATTCAGTCATTATGATCACCTTCATAACTCCCTCCAGCTTGAGCCGAAACCGACACACAAACTAAGCAAGAGAAAAACGAGTAGTAATATTAGTGAATTTAAAAGTGTGTACTCTACCCATCCCCGACTATTATTTAATAGCAGAAAGATTCAACAAACTTCCTTTAAAACGAGAGAAGCATGACTATCGATATCCATGAAAGCATCCAGCCTGCTTTATAGTGTCCACAAAGTTTTCGCGTCCTCTGGAGAGTCAATGGATCTACTGAAAGAGTCACCAGTGCATGGATCTATTGAAAGCATACGGAGCACCGCTGGGTTCATTAAGGAATACTGAATCTCAAGTTCCCTTAGCATTCTCTTGATATCATCAAAAGATTTTCTTTTTTGAATCACTGCCGCTGAAAAGACCTGGAAGAACATAATCCTGGAACCCTTGTTAGATCTTTTCCCTGTGTTCTGGAAGATTCCATAAGTCTTTGAATGCCTCTGGAACTACGTGATCGCACAAGGACAGGGTGAGGGCGTTAGTCTGAGTCAGACCTGCCCTCAGTAACCCGATGAACTGTCTCACTCTTCACCCGTCCCTCTTCAGCTTCGAAGTGAAGGAATCACGGCAGCCAGTTCTCGAAAAAACAACACTGGCTGAACACCTTATGTCTCCAGCAGACCGATGATATAAACATTCTTCATTCTGCCCAGTTTTCGTGGTCGTCACCTTGTTTAGTTAAGGAACGGATATGTTTTCCAAGGGCGAGGATTTGCTCCTTAGAGGAATCAATCACAGACTCTGCCCCTGCAGTTTGGCGCTCGACCTCATCCGTTCTGTTTCCAAGGCTTTCAAGTTGCTCGTCATGTTTTTGGAGCACGGCTGAGCGCGGTTCTAGCCTACTGCTGAACTTTTCTTCAATCATAGCTTCAATCATTTCACGTGACTTGGTGAACTCGGTGACCAAGGCCTGGTGAGTAACTGGGTCCATCAAACGAGCAGAGGGGGTTACAGCTCAGCCTCAGGCATGCTCGATGCTTCTGACGTTGCCCTGCATGTTGGGACTTACTCGATCCTTTCCCGTGTTTTGTCATTTCCACTTGACAAAACGAAATTAGTAAGGATTCTCTAGATCATTTCGTGTTCAATTTTAAGTAAATGACTGTGGTGGGGTAGGTTAGATTACCACTGTGATTCACAGCACAGCAAAGCAGACCTTTCATATCACTGCCATCTTGTTTCCCCCTTAAAACTTTGTCGATGTTATCATTTCGTTTAATTCCTGGTTATTCTGGAGCCATGCCATTCAGTACCAATGTCTACATTTTCCCCACAAGGCACATTGCTGCCCACTCCTCGATAATCCTTGACTCCTTTGTGATTCGTGAACCTGCCTCAAAAATATTCAATATCTCTGCCTCGCAGGAAAGATTGAACATAAATGAACATAAACTGACTCATCGATGTGTGAGATTAGTTTTAATTTTGTATCCTTATCTGAGAAAGGATATAGTAATATTGGAAGTAGTTCAGAGGTGCTTCCCTTCACTTATTCCATGGATGAAGGGCTGACAATATGGAGACTTTTACAGGTTACCCTTGGAATGAGAGCTGATCTTATTGAAATATACAATGCCTTGGGGTGAATGGATCAACTAGATACTCACTGGGTGTTTGCATAGTCCAAACTTGAAGTCATTGTCATAGAACCCCTCCAGTGTGGAAGCAGGACATTCTGCCCATCGAGTCCACACCAATCCACCGAACATTATCCTATCCAGACCTCTCCCCCTACCCTATCCATGTAACCCTGCATTTCCCATGACTAACTCACTTAACCTACACATTCCTGGTCACTCTGAGTAATTTAGCATGGCCAATCACTCTAAGCTGCACATCTTTGGAATATGAGAGGAAACTGGAGAACTGGGAAGAAACCTACACAGACACGGGAAGAATGTTCAAAATCCACATAGAGGGTCAGACAAGGTTCGAAATTGACCTCAGTTCATTGCTGATATGAGGTAGCAGTGCTAACCACAAATCCACCATACTGCTCCATTAGCCCTATTAGTTACCTGCGGCTGATGAAAGAAATCTGTCTGACTTGTTCCTGTCACTGAATCAGGCCCAGTCTGAAACCTTTATAATCGGTCATATCACCAACCTGGTTACATTTAAAATGTGTTATGAGCAGTGGAGGAGTGGGACTAGAAAAGGAAACTGTTGACACCCTCCAACTTCAGTCAGAACAGGATTGAGGAGAAATTCTCAAAGTTGGATTACATTAAAGTGGGAATTCTTTTTCTCAGAAGTTTGGGATGGTTGAATCTTTATATTAAAGCAAGGCTGGCCTCGTCTGATTGTTAATAGACAGATGAATCAGGGATAATGGTGCATGGAGGGAAAAGTGCAGCTGGGACCACAATGAGATGAGCCACGACCTTATTCACGTGTGGAGTAGTGTCATAGTACTGATTGGCCCACTTGTGTCCCTCAGCCCTGTGTTCTGATGTTCCATTCAGCCCTTGGGACCTGCTACACAGGGGCAGATCGAGACCACTCCAATGGTTAGGCACAGTTTCAGAAATGTACTTGTAGAATCCAGGCTGGGTCAGAAAGTGACCACCAACCTCAATCCTTCTTTCCAGGCTTCCCCTCTCTGTAACTTCTGCTCCAAATGTGAGTCATGTTCCAGACCCAGATTCACAGTGAGTACAGCCACCATACCCCACCAAGGGTTAACTCAAACAAATCTTCTGCTCTCCCTGTACATTGTACAATACGATTTCCAGGAAAATAACCCGTTACTTTCCAAAATCATAACATAGGAATGCAAGATAAAGGAACAGGAGTCGGCCATTCGGCCCCTCAAGCCTGAACGCTCATTTAATAAGAACATGGCTGATCGGCTCCAGGTCTGAACTGCGCTTTCCCACGCAATTCGTTGTATCCCTCCACAACTCTTTTGGAATAGGGAATTTCAGACATTCACTACCTTGTGAGAGAAGATTGAAATTGGTGTTCCTTATTTGGTATCTATCTCTTGAGTTCAGGGGAAGCACCTTCTCAGCATTTACCTTGTCAAGCCCCCCTGTATCTTGTACATTTCAGTAATATCACCCTTATGCATTTCAACCGCAATGAATAATCGCCTCACCATTTTCGATGCACTCAATAAATCAACACTTTCATGCCAGGAACCCGCCTCATGAACCAACCTAGTTACTTGCAACATCAGCATGCTGACGCTACGTTTCCTGCACAGGAACACTCCAATCCCTTTGTACTGCTCCGTTATTTGGGAGTCCTCTCCATTAAATAACAGCCTGAATTTTGGTTCTCAGTGTCATCTACAAACTCGGATGTATATTGAACTCAGCTCCCGCCGTCAGGCTGTCAGTGTAGATTGTAAATAACTGATGCCATCGGCCTGATATTTGTGATAATTCAGTAGATACACCTTTATCATGAAGATCCATTAAGCCTGACTCTCCGATTTATATATGTTAACCCACCGTCATTCCATGCCAATATATTATCGATCAAACTAAAAGCCTCTGTTTTGTGTCAGAACGTTTATTTTGTGATACCTTGTGGAAAATCTCTGGAAAGCCTCACGTTGACCAGTTCCCTTTATCAAGGCTGTTTGTCACATTCTCAGGAGTTCCTGATGAAGGGCTCTTGCCCAAAACATTGACTTTCCTGCTCCTTGAATGCTGCCTGACCTGTTGTGCTTTTCCAGCATGACTCTAATCTTGACATTCTCAGGGATCTCCAGAAAAAAAAATATGATTTTACAGAACAAAACTGGTTTCCCTTTCACAAAATCATGCCAACTCTGGGTTTATCTTTTCTAACTGCCCTGCAATTCCTTCCTTACCAACAGGCTCTAGAAGATTCCCAGCAATAATGGTTAGGCAAAATGGTTCCTTCTTTCTGTCTCATTCGTTTCTTGAAGACAGGCGCCACATTGGAGGGTCTCAAGTTTCGCTGGAACACTCCTGTAATCCAGAGTGTTATGGAATATTTCACACAGTGCTGCTAGTCACTCTGTGACCACTTCTTTTAAAATTAACTGCTGACCTATTATCCTTATTCTTATCTGTTAGTTTAAAACCTTGTTACTTTTGTTACAGACAATTCAAGAAATTCCCTCCTATTGCCATTTTGTTTACACCATTTAAACGCATACTTTCCCGATGAGGAACGATTTAAAATACTGGTGTAAGTTATTTGCCTGTTCCCTGTGGCCAGTTCCCTAGTGGCCCTCCACGTGGCCTCAATGTACTTTCCTGACTGCACCTCTGCCTCAGCTCACAAACACATTTTTAAGCTTTTCTTTATACAGACGGAAAAGCTCGTGATCCTTGCCTTCATATTTCTTGCAAATTTATTACATCATATCTTTTCATACATCTTTCTCGCTTTCTAGATTCATACAGTCATATTGTGCACAAACAGACCATTTGGTCCAATTTGTCCATGCTGGCCAGGTTTTCTAAACTAAACTAGTCTCATTTGCCTGCACTTGGCCCATATGCCTCTAAACGTTTCCCATTCATATGTTTGTCTAAATGTCTTTGAAATATTGTAGCTGTACTTACATCTACGACTGTTCCTCTGGCAGATCATTCCATACTTACATCACCCTCTGTGTAAATAAAGTTTCCCTTTTGTCCCATTCAAGTTTTCCCTCTTTTACATTAAAGCTATGCATCTATGTTTGAACTCCCTGATCCTGCAGAAAAGACCTTGGCTATTCACCCTATCCATACCTCCCATGACATTATAAACTTCGAGAATGTCACCCCTCAACCTCCTACACTCTATCTGATACTAACTTCAAGATAAAATGTTGAGCAATAAGCATTTCAAATTTGAAAGAATTATAAAGATGACAGGTAAAGAAAACAGCCCAAATTTCATACTGCCAGTTTTGCTCTATGTTGCAAAACTAAGGCAACATGAAACTCTTACTAGTTCCAATAAGAGGTCAAGCACCTGAATTCCTTAGTGTGAAGGAGGTGATGATCTATAGAGTGAAAACCTATCTCTTGCTAGATCTATATAATACCACATGGTCAACATTCTCTCTCCTTTTCTCTCTGTGACCTTGTGTGGTTACGTTTTCCTTAGCTTACACTCAGTTAGAGAGAACCCCTTTCCCCCATTCACATCTTAATTTAAACTCATTTTGCATCATCTTCTCGTTCCCAACTGCTAATAGCCCGTTTATCTTATGCCATGCCCTCTTTTCCAAGTCATGCATCCCCAACTCCGGCAAGGGATTAAAAAGCCAAGTTTCCAACCTTTTTCAGTTCTGAACAAGTCACACGGACTTGTAAGGCTAACTCTGTTTCTCTGTTTCTGCAGATGCTGCCAGACCTGCTGGGTTTCTCCAGAAACGAATGGGCACAGCGCAAAATTTCAATTAAAGAAATAGCGAAGGATACTGGAACTAAAAACACAAAAATTGCTGGAGAAATTGAGAGCTTCGTGAAAGGGTCACTGGACCCAAAAGATTGACTCTATATTCACTACAAAAGACGCCCGCACACCTGCTTTGTTTCTTCAGCAATTTTTGAACAAGTTCCAATTCGTAAAAGCTTCTCAACTGCCCTGTCCAACACGGAGTGTCGTACCCTGGGAACTGAACGATCATGCAAAGTGCACACATTCATTGGCACTGAAACTACATATGGCTGGCATCACTGACACCACAGAGCTCTTCATCATGGTCAGGGAGAAAACCAGAGAGAAACACATTCAATTCAACCGCAGAAGATGACATTAAGATAAAGGAGAAGATTTAGATGAATATGTTAAAGGGTTTGAGTAATGCAACAAATTGGAAGCATGACACCAAGGACAGACCCTCAGCAGAATGAGAGTAGGAAAATGGAAGTATTACCGCATCAGAAACCAGGTGGTGTCATTGAGTTCAGAGCTGATGGGTGAATGGGTCTCGATGTGAACTGGGGGACAGTCAGTAGAATTGAATTGCAGATATTGCAGCTCAAACTGGGCTATCACGTGATGCTGTTGACAACATCAGCAATAGAAGCAGGATTGTATTCAAACATAATCTGTAACATTTTCCCCAGGATATTCCATCAGACTACAATTACCACCAAGCCGAGTGATGATTCAGTGATATGTGTGGGTGAACATGCCAAGGTCAAGACCGTGTGTACCTAAAGCTGATGACAAACCATTAAAACTACCGCACTTGAATGGTTTCATTCCAAACAGCAGAACTAACATCTGATAGAGAGGACGAAATGATCCCAAGACCAGCAGATCAGATCTAAACTCTGCAGTCCTGGCACATCCAGACATAAATGTCGGTGTACTACTAAACAACTTACTGGAGGAAAGGACTCCAGAAATATTCCCATTTTAAGTAATGGAACAGCCTTGCACATTAATGAAAAAGACAAAAAAGATGGTAGTATCTGCACCATCCTCAGCCAGAGGTGTTGAATCGATGATCCGCGTCATCCTCGTCATGATGCCCACAGAATCACAGATGCCAGTCTTCAACGAATTCGATTCACTGCACTTGACATGAAAAAACAGTTGGACACGTAGATACGACAAAGGCAATGGGCCCTGACACCATTTCCGCAATGGTACTGAAGACTTGTGCTGCACAACAAGCCGTGAATCTGGGGAAGCTTTTCCATTCCAGCTCCAACTCTGACAACTCACTGGCAATGTGGAAAATTACTCAACTATGTCCCGTCCCCTAATAGATTAATAATTACATTCTGACCATTTAACACTCCCTCAGTGCCTTCACGATAATCACATGGGGGGGGGGGGGAGTTAATTTTGACAGAGCTGTCAAGCAGTACAGAAATAATCCGCTCAGTGTGATTTCCGATAGGTTCCTTTGTGGAAATGGTGCTGTTGTGGAAATGTCACTGGATTGCTAATCCAATACAAGATAATGCTCATGGCAGCTGGTGGAAGTTAAAAACATTAATAAAATATCATGATCTAGAATCTGGTGATGGTAACAGTGACCTTGCATCCAATGTTGATTGTAAACATCGATCTCCTTCCCAACGTACTTTCAGGAAGTGAATCTCCCGTGTTTTCCTGGTCTGGCCTAAAAATAACTCCAGACACAGAGCCATGTGATAAAGTCTTCAATGGTCCCTGACACGGCCAAGCAAGACACTCAATTGTACCACACTGCTCCAAGGTCTTAAAGGATAAAACCAGACAGAATACCCAGCACCAGCCACGATATCAGAAAAGGGAACGGGAATCACAGTCCTGTTGACCCTGCAGAGTCCTCCTTCCTAAGATCTGAGAGATTGTGACAATATTTCCAGAGCTTTCCCACAAGCTGCACAGAAACATTGGGAAAGGAGTAGGCCATTCAACACATTGAGCCTTCCCCATTCTAGTTCTTGAGAAAATCTCCTCAATGCAGTTTTCCCGACTCAGTGTTCATATCCAATAATATGTTTAAACATTGTGAAATATAAAATAAGAACTGTTGTAGTCCCTTCAGTCCATCAATCTTGCTCCTCGATTCAATATACAAGCAGTTCTCTGATAATGCGGGTTTATTAAACGTGATTTGACTGCAATGCGATTTGTGAATTGTGCACCTTTTTTCTATAAAGTGAGCTCCCGCTCACTGTGACGTGATTCCTTGCCAGGCACCAGCTCAACAACAAAACCCAGCTTCAGGATCCTTTGTCTGCAAAATGCACCCCCTGAGTGTTCAGCTAAAACAGGAATGCAATCCGCTCTGCAAAGTCTTGAACCTGAGCCTGAAGTAGAATTAGTTCAATTAGAAGGAATTTTATTTCAAACCGGGGGAGAATCTTGAGGAGAAATGGAATTCCAAGTTAGCATCACGTGGCCATTCAGCCCTGTGCGCTTTCTGGTGAAGAATTTGGTGAAAGGTACAGGGATGTAGCCAGTGACTGAATTGTGAAAGTGTTGCATTTACAGCACTATTTCATTACCTTTTATGATTGAAAGGTTGAATTAGACTGTGCAAGTGTGTGTGTTAGACAAACTTTAATTTTGTTTTTTACTGATATTTTGCGGTTCGCCCATTATTCTCTTTTCCCAATAGACCACATTATCAATATTGTATGATTTTCTGCAACTCAGTGATGCACAGGAACACAGCTACCACGTTATTGGAGAGCAACCTGTAATGATATCTGATCCTCTATCTTCATACCATACTCTGCTCTCTCCCTATCCCTTTAGTTTCCAGAAATCCATTTTTATATTCAGTGCCTTGGTTTCCACAGGTTCAGCAGTCTCTGAGTGCAGACATTTATTCTCATCTCAATGCAGAGTGGTCTGTCTGTGCCTAATACTCTGGCCCCTTGTTTTGATGTCCCAGCCAGGGGAATTGTCACCCCTGCTTTGAATCTGTCTTGTCCTGACAGAGTTGTATATATTTCACTGATATCTCCACTCATTTTCCTAAAGCTCATGGAATTCAGGCCCAGGCGCCCCAGATTCTGCTCCCATAACAGCAATCAGTCGGGTCATCTTCGCTGCTCTCCCTCAATGTCAGGTTTGTCCTTTATGAGGTAAGGAGACCAAAACTGTACATAATACTGCACAGTGTTTTAGATGAGGTCTCACCAACGCCCTGTACAGCTGCAGTAACACACCCTTATTCCTGTATTCAAATCCCCCTGAAATGAAGGTGAATACACGATTTATCTGCCTATCTGCTTTCTGCTCCTGCAATATTGCTTTCAGTGACTGGTGTACAGGGAGATCCAGATCATTTATCAATGTTACAGCTCCCCACTTGTTGGGTCTGTATACACTGGTCAGCGTGCCAATGCCATTACCAGTATTGACTTCATGATTCAGATCTCATTGCCCTACACTGACCTTGGAGGGCTGCACAGAAGAAAAAAATGCAGCTTAAGTTCCTTTATAGATCAACATTTTTCAAACAATGCCCTTTCAAATGATAGGCTCCAGTTCTGGTTTTCCCATCAAAGGTCACAATATCACATATCACATATCCCACGCCTCCCCTCCCCATTGCTCCTCATGTGCCACGTATTTGCCCATACACATCACTTGTCTCAATCACCTTGAAGCATTTTGACATCCTGCTCACCCACTCACATTATGATATTGTTTAGTGCCATCTGCAAACTTGAAAATCTTGTGTTTGATCCACTCAATCAAATATATGATTGTATTGGGAATAGCTGGGGCCCAAACCCCGATCCTTGCTTTATCTTCCAAGCCTCCTGCCATTCATTGAGTTCTCCCCTGTCCAGTTCCTTCTTCCAAAGTGCATTATTTCACATTTATCAGGGTTACATTCCATCTGCCATTGATCCAACCATCTGACCATTCCATCTGTATCTTCCTGTAACATAAGACATTCCTCCTCACTGCCAACCACCCGGCCAATCTTTGTATAAAACACAAACTTCGTTGTCACTCTCCCGCCACCCCTGTCTATATTCACAGCTGCATCATTTATGAATACCACAAATAATCAGGTTAAAGATGACACAACACCAGGTTATACTCCAACAAGTTTATTCGGAGGCACTAGCTTTGAAGAGCTGCTTCTTCATCAGGTAGTTTTGCGCTTTGAAATCTCGTGCCTCTGAATACACCTGCTGAACTATCACCTGGTGTGATGTGATTTTTAAGTTTGTCCACCTCAGTCCAACACCAACACCAATAACGGGCAGCACGGTGGCACAGTGGTTAGCACTGCTGCCTCACAGCGCCGGAGACCTGGGTTCAATTCCCGACTCAGGCGACTGACTGTGGAGTTTGCACGTTCTCCCTGTGTCTGCGTGGGTTTCCTCCGGGTGCTCCGGTTTCCTCCCACAGTCCAAAGATGTGCGGGTCAGGTGAATTGGCCATGCTAAATTGCCCGTAGTGTTAGGTAAGGGGTAAATGTAGGGGTATGGGTGGGTTGCGCTTCGGCGGGTCGGTGTGGACTTGTTGGGCTGAAGGGCCTGTTTCCACACTGTAAGTAATCTAATCTACCTCCGTATCACAAATAATAAGGGACACAGCACTGATCCCTGTGATACACCATTGGATACCAGTCTCAGTCACACTAACAGCCTTCAACCACTACCCCTCTGTCTCCTAACAGTAAGGTGATTTGGATGCAACTTGGCAAGTCACGAATGACTCCGACCTTTTTGTTTGTTATTCTTTTCCGCTTGACACACTTGCAGAATATCTGGGGATTCTCCCTAATCTTGCCCTACCAGCAGGTTTCTCTGCCCCTGTTTTAGGCAGTTCTTACCAAGTGAAGAATTTCCTCATTATTGTGGTCTTAAATGGTCTGTCCCTTAAACTGCAATTATTTGCCTTGAATGTGAAACTGACAGCCAGGGAAACGGCCTGTTTATTTCCAACTTGGCATATGTTTTGTGAAGTTTCCAAGTTTCATTGTGACCCTCCTCTCATTCTTTCAAACTCGAAAGAACACAGGCCGAGTTTCCTCATCAGGCAATCTCGCCATCTGAGGGATTAATCTGGACAATGTCCATTGCACTTTTTTGTGGTCAGTATATTCTTTCTCAGATTGGGTCACCAACACTTTACACAATGGATGTAGGTTTGCTCGCTACATTTCCAGACGTTTCGTTATCTTACTAGGTAACATCTTCAGTGGACCTCATGCGAAACAATCCTTAAAATTCCTGCTTTCCATTTATATGTTTGGATTTCTTTGTGTTGGTGATGCTATTTCCTGTGGCGAAGTCACTTCCTGTTCCTTTTCTCAGAGGGTGGTTGATGGGGTCTAAAAACTAATAGCACATCGAGTTAGACATCTGTCAGAAATACATATGGATTTTCTCCATTGTTGCTGTTAATTCCTAAATATCCAATATCACATGCTGTATAATAGATTCCAACAGTTTCCAACTTGCAGTTGTCAAGTTAATTGTTCGGCAGTTCTCCAAACTATGTCTTCTTCCCTTTATAGATGCTTGGATTCCTTCCATTAATCTATAGTGCTTGGACCACGTTTGCTAACTTCCATTTATCCACAATGGCTTCCAGCCTGTGCAGAATGCACAGGAAAATGAAACACAGTCATCGACAGTGAAATTAATATTTCTATTGCCGATTTATGTCAGACATTTTAATATGAAGTACATTAGGTTTGTCAGACTTAGCAATGCTCAATCCAGTTACATTCTCAAATACCACCTTGTTACTGATATAAGTTGACTTTATGTCTTCAGTTGCACAAGCCCTCCATGATCACTGGGTATTACTGGGTGATTTTGTGGATCTTCCTCCATGAAGCCAGATGCAAAGTAACTGGTTATTTTCTTGGCCATTTCCCTGTTTTTCACAATAAACTCTCCTCTCCCGATTACCAATTTCCATATTTGACCTTGCTTTTACTTTGTTTCCTTTGAAATACAGATTGTAGATTTATGCAGTGTTTTTGTTCATGTTTGTTAGCATTCATGTTCTGTTTTTCATTTCCTTATCAATTTCATGGCCCTTGTTTCAGGATCGTGAATTTCTGAGAATTCTTAGGTTTCCACAATGACTGAAATTCTTCCGAAGCCACTTCCTATGATTAATACGTTTTCTAACTTGTTATGTTAAACATCATTGTGTCACTTTCCCTTTCTTTGGTGTTTATACCTGAAATAAATAGACATATTATTCAGACTTTGCATTATTTCTATAAATCTCCTGGTCCTGACGAAATATATGCAGGAACACTGCAGGAGGACAGAGAAGGAATTGCGGGAGCCCTGGCTGATATTGTTGCATCATTGCTGGCCAACAGGTGAGGTCCCGGAGGACTGGAGGGTTGCGAATGCTGTGCCCTTACTCAAGAAGGGCTACAAAGAAAAACTTTGGAACTATGGACCACTAAACCTAAAATCTGTAGCAGGTAACTTACTTGAAAAGGTTCTGAGAGATAAGATATACGTGCATTAGGAAAAACAGGGTGTGATTCGGAGCAAGATTAGAGTGGTGCTAGAAAAGCACAGCAGAGCAAGCAGCATCCGATGAACAGGAAAATCAACGTTTCTGGCAAAAGTCTATCATCAAAGTCAGCACGGCTTTGTGCATCGGACACCATAGCTCACAAATTTGTTCGAATTCTTTGACGAAGTGACCAGCAACGTTGAGGAGGTCAGGCTGGTATGCGTAGTCTATATGGATTCAAGTAAGTCCTTTAATAAGCTTCCACATGGTGCGCAGCTCTGGAAGGTTAGATCGCATGAAATTGAGGAGGACCTGCCAAATTGGATACAAAATTGGCTTGAAGGTAGGAAGCAAAGAGTAATAGTGGAAGGATGCTTGTCAGACGGGAGGCCTGGGACTAATGGAATGCATCGGGGCGACGCTGGCACCACTATATATGACATATATCTATAATTTACATGAGAATGTACGTGCATGATTTGTAAGTTTGAAGGTGACAATAAAATAGACGGTTACATGGAGAATGACAAAGGTTATCAGAAACTTCAGAACTTACAGCAGTACCTTGATCAGCTGGGGAAGTGGGCCGAGAAATGATAAATGGATTTTAATGCAGATCAGTGTAAGTTCTTGCATTTTAGAAACTCAAATCAATATCGGAGTTTTATGGTGAATGGCTGGATCTTAAGGAATGTAGTGGAACAGAGGGACCTTGGAATTCAGGTGCATGGTTCTCTGAAAGTTGTTTCAGAGGTAGACAGGGCAATGAAGAAGACTTTTGGCACACTGGCATTCATCAGTCAGGGCACTAAGTAGCGAATTTTGGGGAGCTATGCTGCAGAATACGGAGCACCGATGAAGCTCTGAGCTATAGGGAGAGATTGGAAAAGCTAGGACTTTTTACTTTTGCGTGTATGAGAATGGAGAGAGGATCTTATTGAAGGGTATAAGATCATAACAGGCATGGATAGAGTGAATGCACTCAGCCTTTATTTCCAGGGATTGGACAATCACGGACCAGAGGGCATCAGTTTAAGGTCAGAGGGGTAAGAATAAAAGGGAACCTGAGGAGCAACTTTTTTACACACAGGGTGATACGCATATGGAATGAGCTAGCAGCAGAAGTAGTTAAGGTGGGTACATTCACAACATTTAGAATGCATTTTGACAAATACAGGATCGGAAAGGATTAGAAGGATACGGGGCAATGGCTGGGAAATGGGGTTAGTGTGAATTGACATTTTGGTGGGAATGGATCAGTTTGAGCCGAAGTGCCTATACGACTCTCTGACTCTAACAACCATTGCTTATCTCCCACTGAATGTTATTTTGCATTTTCCCAATTCACTGGAACAAACTTGACCCTCTTGGCTCCATGCTTCCATCATGTTTGACCAAAATGTACAAACATTCTATATTGTATGCAGACGCCATGTAAAATACAACATATTAATGTTGCTTCAGAGCTGCTTCAGAGCAAGGACATTGATTAGTCCTCCTGACCACACAACACCAAATCCGAAAAAAACTTGATCTCTAGTTTGATTCAATACATACTCTTCAACCCACTTGATATACACTTAGGAATTTATTTTTCACAGCATGAGCAGTCACTTAGTTAACGCAGTTGTGATGCAACTTGAGACCATCCAATAAGACTGCAGTATCCATGAGATTTGCATGTCTAATTTTCAGGGCATATGACGCTCAGAATTTCTGAAACTGTTTTAGTTTCGATATATAATACATAAATGTTTGCTTCTCCTTGTTATTTGTAAGCTCCCCTTAAACAGAATCTGAGAGACATGGTCTGTGGCGTTATTTGTGATAGACTTGGACAAGACATTCCGGAAGGGTCACCTTGACGCTGTGATACAGGACAAGCGTCAATAACCTTCTCCCCTCTGTCAGGATAAGGGTCACCATATTCTATCTGCTCCTTCACACTCCCTGTATACCTGTTATAGCACTGACCCCCGAACAAGGCTCACACTCTATTTCCAAGTAAGGCTCAGGCATTTCCAAACTCACTATTGAATTCAGCAACTTTCTTCCTCACTTTCTCTGTCACCTATGCAATACCACCCATACTAATAATACTAAATTGATTTACAACTGTCTACTGACTCATTCCGGACTCCTCACGATTCCCCCCAGCCCCACATCCACCAGCACTAACAGCAGGGTCACCAATTTCCACTCTCCCTCCCTCTCTCCCTTTCTCATGTTCCAGGAGAAACTGTCTGGAATGGGACAGAAAGGGCCAAGCCGGGTGGTACTGTGCCTGATATCTGTTCCCTCACACGCCCTTCTCCCGCCATGTGGGGAGGAACCTGGCATGAGCCGGACAGAAACAAGATGGCTCATGTGGAGCTTCTGAAACATCCACTTCCCATCAACTGAGTAAAGAGCAACATTCAGTTCTCACTTTAAACCCACTGCCAGTTCCAACGTCAGTCCATTCACTCCCAAACAAAAACAGATACCTCACTGCACAGAGATGCAGACACTGAAATGCACAGACGTATTGGTAAACACCCCAACATACTAACATGCACAACACATAAAGGGAGATAGGCATACACACACATTGCAACACACAGAGACATATACAGTTGCACACAAATAGACACAAACACAGATAGAAACACAGATGCTGATACATAGGTACACAGATGTAGACACAAATCGGCACGTTTTTGGTATTTAAATGGATCAAGGATTCTAGGGAGAAGGCAGGAGAATGGGTTTGTGGTACATACAAGAAATTATTGAATGGCATATCAGACTCGATGGGCCGAATGGCCTCATTCTGCTCCTTTTTTCATGCTCATGTGGTGTTATGCTGCCAAGTATTCACTTTCTGAGATTGCAGCAGAGGCTGGATTTGATACATATTTGACTGGAAAGAGTCAGTGGGAATGTGGGACAGGTTTGGAGGGCAGAATGGTTTATGGTTATTCATAATTATTATATCCTTAAGTATGAAAAGAAGTGGTGATTTGATGTGAGGTTAGCACAGTTTTAATGTAATGGGTCCGACAATGAAATAAAGATGACCCTTTGCATTTAGTGCCGTGCGGTCTGTGGTATCCTCATCCTCAGGGAATAGGGAAGACTCTGTTTTTGAGGATATTCTAGGCTGAGCTCGACTGATCTTTGCTGGACAGGAGAGTCAATGTTTATCGGGAACAGAGAGGAGAGGGATGATCAGAGACAATTGGACCAGCCATGAGCATTCTGAATGTGTTGTTATCTCAATCCACCCTCGAAGCTGTTACAGAGATATACTGCTGTCCCCACCCAATGCGTTGTTCCCTCAATCCATCTCACGGTGCCGTTACAGAGATATACTGCTGCCCCTACCCCATGTGTTTGTTCCCTCAATCCGTCTCACGGTGCCGTTACAGAGAAATACTGCTGCTCCTACCCAATGTGTTGTTCCCTCAATCCACCGACGAGGCTGTTACAGAGATATACTGCTGCCCCGAACCCATGTTTTGTTGCTTCAATCCACCCCTCGATGCTGTTACAGGGTAGGGGACCACTCCAATCCGTCAGACAGGATCGTTACAATGAGACAGGAGGAGACCATTCTGCCCCTCGAAGAAATTACACAGGAATATGGAATTACGTAATTCAGATCGTTGAGTACATTACACAGCCCAGGACGAGGCTATTTAACCGGCCTGAACGGCTACACAGGAACAGGGAATATGTCGCTAGAAGGAAATAGAGAGCAGAGAGAAATGTTTACTTTCAGGGTGCAAAGCTCTAACTGATGGAGTGCCTCAGAGATCACTGTGGGGTTATCAATGACCAATAATCTGTATCAAAGATCTGGAGGAAGGGGAGGGAATGGCTTGGAGCTCAATTAGATCGTACATCAAGATGGTCATTCATTGTGTCGTCAAGTTGAGATACTGAGTCTGCAATATGATTATAGACCGGGAAGGTTAGTGCCCAAACCTTCAGTAGAAATAACATAAGGTAAATTGTGTATTTTGGCATGAAGGATAAAATAATGGTAATCAATTTAAATGGAAAGAGATTGCAGAACTCTGTGATACAGGCGGTTTCCATGTTCCTGGGACATGAATCATGTGAAGTCAGTCTGCAGATGCAGCAAGTGATTTGGAAGGTAAGTGGAATGATGCTGTTTTTGACAAAAGGTATCAGGTTTAATTGCAGGAATGTTTTACTGCATCTGTACAGGGCATTGCTAAGACCACATCTGATGCACTGTGTGCAGTTTTGATCCCCTAACACTAAAATAAAAGGATATAATTATTTTTGAAATTTTCACAGAGGTTTCCCTTTACTCATTCCTGGAATGCCGGCCTTTGGTTATGGGGGATAATCAGTTCCGATCTTAGCTGAGAAATAGTATTGAACCACCATGACTTTCAGAAAAGTGCATCAGCTGGATGCATATTATCTCTTGTCAGGGAGAGTAAAGCTAGAGAATAAATTTGAAGAAAAAGATGTATTGATATCAATACACATACTATGAAGACACCTACCACTATTTACAAATTACATAGACACGTGTAAGCATGTCATCAAATTATAAAGATGGGACATTTTTTGAGATTAAATGGAATTGTGTACAACAAGAGCAATGATGCTCCTGCATATAATCCATAATCAGGTTTTCCAGAGAATGTTCTAGGAGAGCACACATGGTCCAGTTAGGTGTTCAGTTGACATTATTGTACGTTTCAACACAGAAAGGGAGAAAATTGTTCCCAGCCAGAGAAGCAACAGACGATTGATCCCTTTCTCTTACTTTGTTCCACCACTTAGCAAAGTGTCAGTCTATAAAATCACTGAGTTATCTTTGCCACTTGTGATGGATTCCTTGTGAGGATTCATTGGAAACTCTCATATGCCTGAAACAAAATGAATTCAGCCAAATCCAACTGTTCCAGAAAGAAATCCCACAACCAGCAGCTTATTTGAACAGAATAACTTCAAAGGCAGAATAACATTTGGGGCACTCTGTCATTTTACCATTTGATATGAGTTCCACGTTCTGTGTCTCACATTTTTTTTCTAGAAAATGACCTACTCTGAGACCGATATCATTGGCCACATCACTAAACTGGTCACATTTAAGATGGTGTAACCAGTGGAGAAGTGGGACGGAAAAGGAAACAGTGACCGTCCAACATTGTCTGGAACACAAATGAGAAATTTTCAAAGGGCTGTCCAAGTGGAAATTCCCTCCCCAGAAGTTTGTGGTGCCTGGATGTTTACATTTATTCAAAGTTGTACTTGCTGACATTTGACAGAAAAGTGAATGTAGAAAATGGTATACATACAGAAAAGTGCTGGGGAGACCACAATCACATGACCCATAATCTTTGTGTATGGTGGAGCGGTGACAAAGTGTCAAATGGCACACTCCTGCTGCTCAGTCCTATGTTCCATCCAACCACTCACAGCTCCTGCAAGGAGCAGTTGGAGGCCACTTGCTCCAAATACCTGATCCACAGTAACACAGCATCTCATTCAGTCCCTCAAGACTGTCTCACACACACACGGTTTAGTGTGGGTTGGAAAATGCTATTTGGAAATCCAGGCTGGGTTCGAAAGACACCTCTGGTCTCTTTGCAGAGTGTCTCCTCTCTGCAACTTGTGCTTTATTTGTTGGTCATAATACAGGCCCAGATTCACTGTGAATACAAACCCCATATCTCACCCAGAGATGACTCACAAAATACTTTGGTCTGTCTGATTGCAACATTCAATAACAGAACGTTCAGGAAAATTACAACCATTAACTTTGTAATTACAGAATATGAGGACATAAGGAACCGAATCAGCTAATTCGGACGATCAAGCCATTGTCTACCATCATGGCTGATACACTATTGGCATTAACTCCTTTTCAATGCCCAATTCTTCACATCCCTTAGCTGTCTGACAGGTCAAAAATCCATCTACCTCCTCCTTAAATACTTTCAGTGATGTAGCTCCCATAAGTCGCTAGCCCAGATAATTCCTGATATTGATTACCCGCAGTGAGAGGAAAACATTCCCTACACATACATCGTCACCTCATTGATATGAACGAGAGGTGAACACAGGGGATCAGCGAACAGTGAATGGCTTTGATATCAAGTCAGTATTTGACTGAGGATGGCATCAGGACAATCCACTTATTTGAGCTGAATGGAAATCAGGTGTAACCTCCCACTTGTCTGGGTCTTTCAGACCACAAAGAAAGATGTTTGTGGTCGGTGGCCAACAGCCCTAACAGTTCCGGGATATCTCAGCAGGAGATACTAAGGTTAGCCTCCTCAGCACAAACATCTTCAACTGCTACATCAATGTCTTTCCCCATCATAAGATCTGCAGTAGGGATGCTGACTGAAGATCACACAATATTCAGAGATTTTGTGCCCCCTCAGCTCCTGAACCATCCTGTGTCCATGTGCAGCAAGACCTGGACAGCATTCCGGTTTGTGCTGTTAAAAGTATCGGTAACATTCACGTAATAGCGCTGCCAGACACTGCAATTTCCACAGTTAATAGAGGAGCTCAATCAGCATCGAAGCTGGTTGCACACTGATATGTGGAAGCCATTGAGCCCGTGGAAACTATTGAACAAGAAGAGGGACAGCCCATTCAATCCACCTGCCTATTCCCCAGGAAGAGGAGGGGTCTTGTCAGTACATCGAGCTGTTAAACAGGAACAGGCAGAGCCCAACCAGACCCGTAAACCTGTTCCATGAGACCAGGAGGAGGCTAATCAGCCCCACGAGATAGTTATACAGAAACAGGAGGGCGTCATTGATACTCTAACATGACAAACCAATGAAACCGAGACTGCACTGATAGGGGGCTCCATGGTGTTAATCATGGTTCCATTGTTTGTAGAACGTGTGCTACCTTAACATGGTTTACTGGCAGTGAGGAAGGAAACCAAATATTTTGTGTAACGTCTCAAGGAGGCATCTTCTATCTCCGAGAAGACACTCCCATGTGCTCTATGTAGGTCAGAAGCTGCTGGGAAGAGTTAACTCTTTTATAATGAATGTAGTGTTGCTGCTGTCGGCATTCTGGATAGCAGGACGTTCATTGCAGGATTACGCATCAATTGAACTGTATTAACGTTGGGAGAGTTTTTTTTTCCAAAAGCCTGAACCTCTCTCTCTCTCTCTCTCTGAATCGAAATAGGGAGTGGGGGTGGTTGGGTGGAACGTTCTCAGAGGCTCTTAAACTATCGAGAATCATGTAACCCGTGTGAAAAAAAAAGCCATGGAATTTATCACCATAACAGTGTCTGTTTAGAACATCATAAGTGATTGTACATCCCCCTTAATGTTCAATGCAATCACCTTATTCTCTCACTGAGCTTCACTTACTGTTCATGTTGCCACCATCCCAGGGATTAGTCTGGTGAGACTTGCGAGAAATTCTATCCACAGTACCCCAAATACTGCCTCAACACACTCAGAGATGATCACAATAATCCTTTTCTCTCACTTAGGCATCGCCGTTTCCTTCCTGTGTTATGAAACGCCATTATTTCTCTATTCACTACGACTGACATGGAAATTTGCAGTTCCTTATATCTGTACGTCAGCATCAATAAAGCCAGCACCAGAGTTGCCTATGAAGATGTGCATCACACTCGGGGAGAATTTCAATGAGATCGAATACACCTAAAAAATGTAATGATCACCTACCTGAATAGAAATGAGCTGTACAAATACGGGAAACAGGTAGAGGAAGGGAGCTATCTTTACTTTTGTTCTTCTCTCACAGGATGTATGCAGCCCTGGTCAGGGCAGTATGTTACGCCAATCTTAAACTGCGTGGCTGGTTAAGGACAGTAAAGAGTAAAACACATTGCTGGGGGTTTGTAGTGTTACAATACAGGATAAATTCTCCTGCTTAATTAAAACTAGCAACACAGAAAAGATTTATCCAATGCAGTAATGTGTGATAATTCTAGAGTCTAAGAACTATTTAAAGTAAAAATTAACAACTTTATTTCTTAAAGTATTACAGAGAATAATAATCGAACGAATATTTAAAACATCTTCCTCTAACCTATCTTTGACCTCCCCCCTCCACAATACGAGTCCGATAAGACTCCTAATTAAGATTTACAAAATAAAACTTCTTATCTCAAAACCAGTAAGCTTTCGGTTCGTCTCCATAGTCCTGTCTTCTTTTCTTCTGGGGGATTCTGCTTCACTGGTTACTAATCAATGAATATACTTTTAAGGGAGCTATTTTTCAGGCAGTCTTTGCATGCTGGTAGCTTGGCAGCTCTGCTCTCAACTGTTCAATTTTCCACGGTCTTGTACCTCCAAACTATTGGATTGTGTCATTGACTTTTAAGATAATCAATATATTACATTCAAACTTGATTGGAGCTGGGTCATTTGGGGTATAATTTAAACTGTTTGGCTGAATTTGATTTTGTCTCAAGACAATGAGTTAATCGAGTTGTTCGACCAAATGTTAAATTATATATATTTTTCAGAAGACCTGGTGCTGTCAGGTAGTTTAAAGGTGCAGTACACCCACATGTTCATCACTGAAGTCACACGGAAATCTGACTAGGGAAGGTTAACACATTGACTTACCTAAAGGACGTCAGGCAAGCAAATGGGCTTTTATAACAAATGATAATGGTTGCTTTTAAATTCCACCACTTTCCTTCATGAGATATCAACAGACTATTATTCTGTGGCTCTAGATTATGAGTCAATGACTTGACTACCATAAACTGTCTTCCTGTACGTGCAGGGAACACGTCAAACATCCTCAAGAGCAATTATTTAGTGATGGACATGTGATTAGAAGGTACTTGAAACTGTTGCATCCAGATTGAACAAAGGCAAACATCATGATTCATTCAGAAGTTGCACTGAGACTGCAGACGAGACTGAGATATCATGATGGTGGTTTTGGATAGGATTGGTGAGTGGGGAGGACATGGAGATGTAAATCCGTGAAGGACAAAATGGATTATGGAGTATGAGAACATTCTGTGTCCTTATCACATATCAGTGAGTAATTTATAAATAGTAGTTTGATAGTTATAATTTATAAGGAAAGGATTTTTTGTTTGCAACTGAAGACATTGACTTGCACTTTCCAAAATTTATACATCATGAGCAGAAATTGAGTTCAACCCGGTTTAGTAGACAAATATAATGACTTACCAGGAACACCAACTATCGCAAGGATGGGATAGTAACCACCTTGAATAATCCAAAGGATATCCTGGATCCGTGATGCTAATGATATCCAAGGCCGAGAAAGCCAGTAAAGACCCGAGGATAAACTCCTGTCCATTGTTGGAACATTCCAGTCTAATGTTCTCAGATTCTGATACATTGTTATACCATTCCAGTCTAATGTTCTCAGATTCTGATCCACTGTTGGAACATTCCTGTCTAATGTTCTCAGATTCTGATCTCTCCTCCCGCTCTCTCTCTCTCTCGAGCTGCTGATCCCTGTTAGTGCTGTCAGTGATGATCCTACTCACATTATGTGATAGCACATTGAACAGAGCCCATTTATATTTCAACCATGGAAACTCTCCACTGCCATAATTAGGATCCACTGAGATTGATATTAATCACAGTCACTGAACAAATAGCTTCAGTTAACCCATTTGAATTCAATAATGATTTTATTAAAATTCAAAATAACTTTTAAAGTTTACACATTTGGCATGAGATATGTGTGTGGGGTGAACAGGAAGAAATGTTTGAGATGGTAGATTGATTGAATGTAATCATTCAATCTGCCTTAGATATGGCAGCAATGTGAAAGGATTGTCAGAACTTAAACAAGTTTCTCGGCTTATAAATCGAAACATGTAGTCTGTAACTACTGATCAGTGATTATAATGTCAGTAAAATATGTAGAGAACTTTTCTAGTCCATAATCTGACTGAAAATTGCTTATAACAAAATGAGTGATAACAGACAAATGGCATGGATATGTTAATGGAGAATATGATGTGACACACAATTCAGATGGTTATTCAAGGATCAGAGAGGGCAGGTAAGGGTCATGCTGTTAACGTTATCGATGTCAATCAACTGTATTGAAGTAAATTTCACTGGATTTCAATTGCAGTGTGATTATGATATCGGGGCATGGCTGCTGAGAGTGGAGGGAGGGAGCATGATATTTCCCATCCATCAGTATTGGAATTTTATTCTTCATAAATCATATGAAGATCAAATTCAAGGATACATCTCCAATGAGGAATGAGGAGAGCCAATATTAACCATACAACCAGAAGACATTGGAACAGAAATTTGGCCATTAGGCCCATTGAGCCTGCTCCGCCATTCCATGATGGCTGTTAAGCTTCTCAATCCCATTCTCACACTTTCTACCTGTAACCCTTGATCCTATTTTCAGTCAAGAACCTATCTGTCTCACCCCTAAATATACTCAATGACCTGGACTCGACAGCCCTCTGTAGCAGTGAATTCCATAGATTCACCGCTGTCCGGCTGAAGAGGTTTCTCCTTATCTTTGTTCGAAAAGGTCTTCTCTTTCCACTGTCCCCTCGGGTACTAGTGTCTCCTACAGTGGATACATCTTCCCCAAATCCCCTCTCTCCCAGGTCATTTAGTATTCTGTAAGTTTCAATTAGACCTCCTAACACCTTTCTGAATTCTACCAAATACAGACGCAGAGCCCTCAAATATTTTTAATATGTTAAGCTTTTATTTCCTGACACCACTCTCGTGAATCTCTTTGGAAAACGCTCCAGGACCAGTGCATCCTTCCTGAGATATGGAACCCAAAACTGCGCACAATAATCCAAATGTGGCATAACCAAAGCCTTGTAGAGCCTTAGAAGTACATTCCTGCTTTTATATTTAAGCCTTCTTGAAATAAATACCATCATTGTATTTGCCTGCCTAACTACTGACAAACTGCAAGTTTACCTTTCAAGACTCCTGGACTAAATTCCCTTGTCTTTTTGGCCTTCAGACTTCTGAATTTGCTCTCTATTTCGAAAATAGTCCATGCTTCTATTAATCCTGGCAAAATGCTTTCCCACACTTTCCCACATTGTACTCCATCTGCCACTTCTTTGCTCACTCTCCAAACCTGTGAAAGTCCTTCAGCAGGTGAAAGTGAGGACCGCAGATGCTGGAGATCAGAGTCAAAAAGTGTGGTCATAGAAAAGCACAGCCTGTCAGGCATCATCCGATAAGCAGGAGATTCGACGTTTCAGGCATAAAGCCTTCATCAGGAATGTGGGGTGGGCGAAAGGGGGCAGAGAGATAAATTGGGGGGGGGGTGCTGGCGCTGGGAGGAAGGTAGCTTGGAAAGTGACAGCTAGATCAAGGTGGGTGATGATAGTGATATGTCAGAGTGGAAGGTGGATTTGATACTTGGGAAGGTAGATGGACAGGTAGGACAGTTCAAGAGGGCGGTGCTGAGTTGGAGGGTTAGATCTGGGATAAGGTGGAGGGAAGGGAGATAAGGAAACTGGTGAAATTGTCCTTGATACCGTGTGTTTGGAGGGTCCCAAGGCAGAAGATGATGCGTTCTTCCTCCAGACGTCAGGTGGCTAGAATTTGGCAGTAGAGGAGGCCAACAGCTTGCAGGGCTTTGGCGGAATGGAAGGGGGAGTTGAAGTATTCAGCCACAGGGAAGTGGGGTTGTTGGGTTTATGTGTCCAAGAATGTTCCTTGAACCGTTCTGTAAGTTGACGTCCTGTTTCGCCAATGTATAGGAGACAGGACCAATGCACTGACTAGAAGAGGTGTTTGGATGCACAGGATGTTCTCTGCCTGATGTGGTAGGATCCTTTGGGGCCTTGGGTGGAGGTGAGGAGGGAGGTGTTGGCATAGGTTTCATATCTCTTGCAGTGTCAAGGGATGGTGTTGGGAGTGGAAGATGGTTTGGTGGGGGCGTGTGGACCTAACGAGGGAGTTGGGAGCGAAGTATATCTCTGGTGTTGGTATCTGACTGTTGGTGGCAGAAATGGCGGAGGATAATGCGCCAGAGGTTGGTGGGATGGAAGGCGAGCACCAAAGAGTTTCTAACTTGTTGTCGTTGGAAGGGTGGAGTGCAAAGGCGGAGTTGTGGGAAGTTGAGGAGATGCACGAGAGCACCCTCCTGTAGCCGAACTAACTCTTCAATGATACCTGTCCCTTTATCTATCTTTGCACTGTTTGAAAGCTTAGCCAGAATGCCCTCAGTTCCTTCATATAGATAATGAATGCACAAAGTGAAAAGTTGTGGTCCCAACGCTGAGTTTTGTGGAACACCACTTGTCACTGGTTGCCATCCTGAGAAGAACACTTTTATCCCCACTCTATGCTTTCTGTCAGACAGCCAAACTTCTATCCATGCTAACACATTGCCTCTAATACCATGGGCCCATACCTTTCTCAATAACCTCATGCATGGCACTTTGTCAAAGGATTCTTGAGTGCAAATGGATAACATCTATTGGTTCTCCTTGATCTAATCTGCTCATTACTCCCTCACTGTTTTCTAGCCGGTTTGGCAGGACTGATCTTCCCTTGATGAAACCATGCTGACTCTGTCCTATTTTACCAAACACCTCCAAGTATCAGAAATGCCATCCTTCACGATGGATTCCAGGATGTTACCCACAACCAAGGTTAGGCTAATCAGTCTGCAGTTTTCCATCTTCTACCTAACTCCCTTATTAAACGGGGTGTCATGTTAGCAATTATACAGCCACTTTGCCGTTTCCTGATTTTAGTCATTCCTGAAAGATTACCACTTACGGTTGCACTAATTCTTCAGCTATCTCCCTTACAAGGCTGGGGTGTAGTCCAACTGGTCCAGTTGAGCTATCCACATTCAGGCCATTCCGTTTTCTAACATGTTCTTCTTGGCTATGACCACCATATTCAGGACTGCCCTCTCACTCTCTTCAATTCTTGAGAAATTACTCGTGTCTTCCACCGTGAAGACTGATGCAAAGTTCCTCAGCCATTTCTTTGTGTCCCACTACTGTCTCTCCAGCATCATTTTCCAGTGGTCCATATTCACTTTTACCTCTCTTTTGCACTTTATATATCTAAAGAATCTCTTAAATTTCCTTTATATTAATGGTTAGCTTACCCCCATATTTAATCTTCTCCCTCCTTATTTATTTTTCCTTGCCTTCTGTTGGCCCCATGCTCCAGTTTCCCTTTGCCCTTCACATTGCTTGCGCTTTTATTTATATGAAATACCTGACTTCCCTCGTCAGCCCTGGTTGCCTCATCCTCCCTGTAACATGCCTTTATTGCTCAGCATGCATCTCTGCAGTGTCTCCTGAATTAATCTTGGTATCTCCTGCCATTGCTGTTCCCCTGTCTTTCCTGCTAGACCCCTGTCCCGGTCAATTCTACCCAGCTTCTCCCTTCTGCCTCTCCAGTTGCCTTTATTCAGCTGAAATACTGTTAACTCTGATTCTATTTTCTCTCTCTCAAATTGCAGAATAAATTCAACCATGCTCTAATCACTGCTTCTGAAGTTTTCTTTCACCTTAAGCTCCCTTATCTAGCCTGCGTCATTAAATCCAGTGTCATTTGTTCCCAAGCATCATCCACCACATGATGCTCCACAAAGCCATCCCATAGACATTCCTCAAATTCCTTTTCTTGCGATCCACTCCCAACCTGGTTTCCCATTCCACTTGCATATTAAAATCCCCCTATGATCACTGCAACTTTGTCTTTCCTACAGATCTTTTCTATCTCCTGGTGTATCTTGTACCCCAGCTCCTGACTACTCTTTGGAGGCCTGTGCAAGTCTCCAACTGTGGTTGTCTTATCTTTGTGATTCCTCAATTCTACCCACGCAGATTCTACACCATCTGACTTTACTTCCTTTCTTACTATTGATTTAATTTCATTTCTTATTACTAATGTAAACCCACTCCCTCTGCTACCTATCTTTTTGATAGGATATATGTCCTTGAATATCCTGATCCCCTTGCAACCACTTCTCTGTGATGCCCATCACGTCATACCTACCAATTTCAATCTGTACCACAAGCTCATTAACTCTATTCCTTATACTGCGTGCATTCAGATATAACCCCTTCAATCTTGTATTAACGGTTCCTCTTCTCATTGTCATTTGTTTGTCCAGTGTGCTTGAAGTCTGATTGCTTACACTTTCCATACACTCTGCCTTATTTGCGTCTGTGCTGGAGATTTTAATAACCTCTCCTGAGCTCTGTACATTTACCTCCTCTTTTCTAATTAAACCCTATAACGGACCCCCCACCCTGCCAACACACACACACTCCTAATCAGTTTAGACCTCTGTCTACAGCCTTAGTTAGGATTCAATCGGACTCTGGTCCCAACACAAAATAAAGAAACAAAAAAACAAGCTTTTCTGTACTTACCAAAACATGAAAACTACGAAGATGCAAGTTTGTTAAAATACACTTACGATGTGGCGTTATATGAATTGAAATGTGAATTTTAAAACCACGGACGAGGTTTTCAACCTTTATTAGTCATTATTTGACCCATAGCTGAGATGCTGATCTCCCCCCTGTCAGTGATCCCCCTCACAGAGAATCTCTCGCCCTGTCTCTCACACCGTGTCTAGAGGTTCCTGTTGGCCCAGAATATTTAAATTAATTCACCTTCTCCCTGGAACTAATCTATTGTTCTTTTGGATCCTGTTCAGCGTCAGCAACCCGGTTCTGTGATATTCTTGGCGATAAATGATCTGGGATGATAGCATTGCGCTCACAGGGTACGGCACCAGACAAAGGGCTTGCAGTCTGTGGGAGTTTCTAAATGAAATTTCTGTGTATTTCTCATCATGCTGTCTTCTGATATAACTTCAGACTCGTCTGACACCCCGTGCTCTCACTCACTCTGTGGCTCCGTTTTCTCTCCATTCCTTTTATCTCTCTTCACTTCCTTGTTTTTCTGTTAATTTTTCTCTCTCTCACGCACACACGCACAGACACACACATTTGGTTCTATCTGTTGACAAATTGTGCTGTTGGAGAGCTCGTCTGTGTACAATGGGCTAAATGGCCTCCTTCATTCTATCAATTCTGAAGTTCTCTGACCCACAATAAAGACTTCAGGTGCCTGGAGAGACAAGCTGATCCTGCGAAGGACACAGTGCAGAATCATCCTTTATCTCTTCCTGTTGTCTGATATGTAGCGGCCTTGAAATATCAGTTAAAAAAATAGAAATTCGAGCAGTTGCGAGAACGTTCACGAAATGATTTTGCTGTCAGGATTTAACAAGCAGTTCGCACATACAAAATTGGATTTGCCTGTTGGCAGCTCCTCCCAATTGACACGTCCTAGCTCTGTCTGATGCTGACGTAATTTGCCTTCTGCCAATTCAGTAGATTCCCACAAGGTCCTGACATATCCGTGTTGATAGCTATCTTAAATCTGAAGGAACTGTGACCACTGTTTCTAAACTTATGTCCCAATGAAAGTTCTGTCACCTGGCCAAGCTCATTAGCCAATACGAGGTCCAGTATGCTTCTTCCTCTCGTTGGACTATCCACATACTGCTGCAGTTAACAAATTCTGCCCCGTCTAAGCCCCTTGCTCTAATGGACTTCCAGTCATTATTGGGGATATTAAAGTCACTCACTATGACTACTCTGTTTTTAATACACCTTTCCTTAATCGACATACATATCTGTTCCTCAATCCCGCCGTGGCTGTTGGAGAGATTATAGTAACGCGGTGCTTGCATCCATCTTATTTTTGAGCTTTACCCATATTGCTGCAGTGGATGGTCCCTCCTGTATGTCCTATTCACGTGGAGACGTAGCATTCTCCCTGATCAGTAAAACAACTCGTCCACCTCTTTTAGCTTCTTCTCTATCTCGCCTAAACCAATGAAACCCTGGATTCTTTGAACGGCCAGTCCTTTCCCTCTCTCAACCAAGTCTTTGTAAAGCCACAACATCATAATCCTATGTATGGATTCAGGCTGCCAGTTCATCGTCCTTACCCATAACAATTCTTGCATTGAAATAAATACACTTCAGCCAAACTCCATCAGATCCTGACCTGATATTTGGTTTGAGTTTCTCTGATGTAAATTCTCCTCGTCTATTCTCTGATAACAGGAGATTACAAAGGACTGTCAGTAAAGCAGAAAGTATTGTAAACAGACAATTTCAGTTTCCTCCCTTGTCCCTTCAATCTGTACATTGCATCCCACACTGTCCAATTCCAATAAACTAATGGGTAATTACTTTGCTTCAAACAACCGTTTCCAGCCTCTCACTGCACATTCTTCAACTCGCTCTGGACCCATTGGATTGATAGTTTTCTGATCCCTCTCTCAACCAAATCTCTGTAATATTTGCATCGTAGTTATATATACTCATCTGTCTTGCCTGTCACACTGCTCACATTAAAATCAGCATACTTCAGACTTCCAGTCCCGTTGTGTTCACTCTCCTCTGCCAGTTTGTTGCTGGTCTTAGATGTACTGGGATTAGTCTCCAACTGCTCTTCTGGCACTGTGCTGGTGGACATACTGCTCTGGCTCCACCCTCCCTCCCCACCGCCACACCAGTTTAAACCCTCCTGAGTGACAACAGCAAACCTGCCTGCCAGGAGATTGCTGCCAGTTCAGCTGCATCCCGTCCTTCTTGTGTCTATCCTACCGACCCAGGAGTCCCAATGATCCACATATTGTAAGTGCTGCTTACCCTACCAACTCTTTGGCCATGTTTTTAACTTTACTACCTTCCTATTCCTAACCTCACTGGCACGTGGCATAATCTAGTCTCCCCAACATTCAAATATGCTTTCAGCACAACTCCAGCAAGACCTTTACTTTAAAATGGATAGACTTGACAATAAAAACTTAAGTGTGATCTCATTAACCAGGAAAGTGGAGACCAACGAATCAGTCGTACTGACCATAGGATCTGATATCTGTCAATTCCACCAAACCTGTGTGACAAGATATACTTATGGAACATCTATTTGTACATGGACGAGGATAAACACAAATTAGTCCAAAAGTGCCGTGGGTGGCACGGTGGCACAGTGGCACAGTGGTTAGCACTGCTGCCTCCCAGCGCTAGAGACCCGGGTTTAGTTCCCGACTCAGGTGACTGACTTTGTGGAGTTTGCACATTCTCCCCGTGTCTGCGTGGGTTTCCTCCGGGTGCTCCGGTTTCCTCCCACAGTCCAAAGATGTGCAGGTTAGGTGAATTGGCCATGCTAAATTGCCCGTAGTGTTAGGTAAAGGGGTAAATGTAGGGCTATGGGTGGGTTGCGCTTCGGCGGGTCGGTGTGGACTTGTTGGGCCGAAGGGCCTGTTTCCACACTGTAATAATCTAAAAAAAAGACCTGAAATGTCATAACAGATGGGTGCCAGTCAGCCTGTTTACTCAGATTTGCTGTTCAATTGGATTTTAGCTATTCTGTTCCTTTTAATGGCTGGGTCTTTTCCCCGGATCCCTTGCGCGTCAGAAAGTGCACAGTGTCTTTGTGCGCTCCCTGCGTAGGGAGCATCCAGTGCCAGGCGATGGGGTGTGGGCAATCCCGGGTGTGGCTCGATGAAAGGCTGCATGCAGTGACGGATGGACTCAGGGATTGAGAGAGACAGAGTAGGTAATCAGGGACTTGCACTCACATAAGTAGCTGGGCAAGATTCCCAAGCATGCGGGGAGCCCGAGCACCAGAGCCACTTTTACAATAAACCCCTCATATTTGCAGCAATTCTCCAGCAAACACAAGCAAATATACTGTAGATGGCAGAAACCTGAAACAAACACAGAAACATACTGTGGAGAGAGAAAAGAGGTAATTCTCCCAATGCAGAGATTGCAAAATCTCCAGAAAGACAGGGTCCAGAGATTGGAATTAAACCCGAGTCCCTGGCACTGCGAGGCAGCAGTGTTGTGTCACTGCGCTATCCAATGATGGACAATAGGATTAGGACAGTTACATTAGTATATTTTCGACAGTCAGTTAACAGGAATGCTCTCAGGCAGCCTGTCTAAGATTGGGAAGCCATTATACAGCAGCAGAGGACAATTCAAGAAGCAATAAAGTGATGAACACGAAACATGTAAGCTAGCTTGCTTTATAAAAGGAGATTGCAGGAGTTTTGTTAAGATATATAAAAGGGGAGAGTGAACATTGGACAACCAGAAATTGAGGCTGGCTGCAGAGAAAAGGAAACAAAGAATTGGAGAATGACCTGAATAGGTACTTTCCATCAATCCTCACAATGGTAGACAGTAGGAACATTCCAGAACTTCAAGCGAGTCAAGGGTGAGGAATGGATGTAGCGATCAACGCTGAGGAGAAGGTACTGGGGAAGCTGCAATGTTTGAAAATGAATAAATCACACAGACTGGAAGGATAACAACCAATGTTCTGAAGGAATTAGCGGAGGAGATTGTGAAACCATTGGTCGTGACTGTTCAGGAATAACTATCATCAGACAGAGTCCCAGAGAACTAGAAAATGGATAATGTAAAATCTCAGTGTAAGAAGGAAGAAAGGCAAAATACAGGAAATCATAGGGCAGTATAGTCTGGCATCGCCGTTATTACGGATTTAGAGTGCATTGCTAGCAGTGACATTGCAGAGTACTTGGAGGTGCATGGTAAAAAAGAGCTGAGTCAGCATGGCTTCATCAAGGAATGGTCCCGCTCACAAGTCTGTCAGAATTCTATCAGAAGATAATGAGCAGGTTTGACAAAGGGAGGATGTAATCTCATTTGCTAATAGGCAGTGTGTTAACTTTGAATTTGTGTTCAATTGAATCATGATAATTTATTGGTTATAACTTGCATAAGCAGATGTACATAAACAAATAAAATTGCAGAAGAACAATTCAATAGTAGATAAATAATATAAGGATGGAGGGTCGGGTGACGTGTTGTTTCTACATGATGTGGGAGTGTTGGACGCCACTGTGGATCCCAGTGACCATGCCTGGAGTAAATGTCACATGCAAGAACAACTCTAATTCTGAGTCGATGAGCTGGAGTTTGAGCTTCAAACATTGCGAGGCATCGGGGAGGGGGAGAGTTCGCTGGTTGCTGTGATTCAAGAAACAGTTACACTCCTTAGATCAACTGACTCAAATTCAGCCAGTGGTTAGAAAGCAGAGAGATTATCTGAGTGAGGCAAATAAAGGGATCCAGGACGTAGAGTTGCTGGAGCCTCAGCCCCTGTCCGTGTCTAACAGGTTCAAGAGTTTTGTTCCCTGTGTTGATGGGATGGGGACTGCAGGGAGGATGAGCTGATTGGGCACAGCACCGAGTTGAGGAAAGCTTTCAAGTGGGGCCAGAGAAGAGAAATGTTAATGTAATTGGGAATAGTATAGTTAGCGGAATAGACACTGTTCTCTGTGACCCGGATTGAGAGTCCAGAAAGCGGCGTTACCTACTGGTGTTTGGGTAAGGGATATCTCATCTGGGCTGCAGGGGAACTTGGAGTGGGAGGGTAAAGATCCATTGGTCATGGCCTGTGTCGGTACCAATGACAGAGATAACACTAGGACAGAGGTTCTGCTAAGGGATACGAAGAGCTCGGAGCTAAATTAGAAAACAGAATCAAAAGGAAATAATCTCTGGATAACGGCCTGAACCATGAGCTAATTAGCACAGGGTCAGCAGGAAAATGTGTGGTTCAAAGTTTGGTGTGGGAGAAATGGGTTTGTATCATGGGACATTAACACCAGACACTGAGGAAGGAGCGCACTGTTCTGATCGGACGGTCTTCATCTGAACCGTGTTGGGACCAGAGTCCAAGCAAATCGCATACCTATGGGCTGTAGACTGGACATTAAGCTAAATGGGGGTGGGGTGGTGTCAGTTATAGGGAAAATTATAAAACCCGAATTAAAGGAGCGGGTAAGACTGCAGATCTCAAGATGAAGGCGTTTGGTATGCTTTCCTTTGTTGGTCAGAGTATTGAGTACAGGAGTTGGGAGGTCATGTTGCGGGTGAATAGGACATTGGTTCGGCCACTGTTGGAATATTGCATGCAATTCTGATTTCCTTCGTATCAGAAAGATGTTGTGAAACCTGAAAGAGTTCAGAAAAAAATTACAAGGATGTGGCCATGTTTGGAGGATTTGTGCTATAGGGAGAGGCTGAGCAGGCTGAGGCTGCTTTCCCTGGAGCGTCGGAGGCTGAGGAGTGACCTTTTAGAGATTTACAAAATTATGAGGGGCATGGATACGATAGATAGACAATGTCTTTTCCCTGGGGTCAGGGAGTCCAGAACTAGAGGGCATAAGTTTAGGGTGAGAGGGGAAAGATATAAAAGAGACCTAAGGGTCAACGTTTTCACACAGAGGGTGGTACGTGTATGGCATGAGCTGTCAGAGGATGTGGTGGAGACTGGTACAATTGCAACATTTAAGAGGCATTTAGATGGGTATATGAAGAGGAAGGGTTCGGAGGGATATGGACCGGGTACTGGCAGGTGGGACTGGATTGGCGATATCTGATCGGCATAGACAGGGTGGACCGAACGGTCTGTTTCCATGCTGTACACCTCGATGACTCTAAAACTCTAAGTTATTCAAATCTTCAGCGCAGATGCAGAGTATGGAAAGTGTCAAACTTCAAACACTCAGGACAAACAAATGGCGATGAGAAGAGGGATGGTTACTACAGGGCTGAACTGTTATATCAGAATGCACGCAGTATAAGGAATAAGGTAAATAAGCTTGTGGCTCATACACAAATTGGCAGATTGCCATCACGGAGACGTTGCTGCAAGAGGATCAGGATTGGGAGCTGAATATTCAAGGATATGCATCCTATCAAAAAGATTGGCAGTTGGGCAGAGGGGATGGGGTTGTCTTATTAGTAAGAAATGCAATTAAATCAATAATAAGAAATGAAGTAAGGTAAAATGGTGTAGAATCTGTGTCGGTAGAATTGAGGACTCAAAACGGTTAAAAACAAGTAGTTGGAGTTCTGTTCAGGCATCCAAACAGTACTCAGGAGCTGGGGTGCAAGACACACCAGGAGCTAGAAAGATGTGTATGCAAGACAAAGTTACAGTGATCATGTGGAATTTCATTACGGAGTGGGGCTGTGAAATCAGATTGATAGTGGTTTGCAAGAAAAGGAATTCGTGGAATGTCTATGAGATGGCTTTTTGGAGCAGCTTGTGCAGGCAGATTAGATGAGGGAGCTTATGGTGAAGAAAATCATAGGAGGCACTATCGTAATATGATTGAATTTACTCTGCAATTTCAGATGGAGAAGTTATATTCAGAAGTAACGGTATTAAAGCTGAATAAAGGCAACTACAGAGACATGAGAGAGGAGCTTGGTACAATTGACTGGTAGAAGGGCCCAGCAGCAGAGACAGTGGAGCAGCAAAGGCAGAAGATTTTTTGAGTAACTCGGGATGCAGCAGAGATTTATCCCGAGTCAAATGAGGCAGAGTACATGGAGAATGAGGTAACTATGATTGATTAAGGAAGTCAGGTATAACATAAAAGCAAAAGAGAAAGGATATAATGTGGCAAAGTGCAGTGGGAAAACAGAGTGTTGGGAAACTTACATAGACAAAACAGAGGGCAAACAAAATAAAATAAGGAGGGAGATTATTGAATATGGGAGTAAGCTAGCCAGTAATATAAAGGAGACCAGGAAGAGTTTCTTTCGATAAATAAAGTACAAAAGAGAGGCAGAAGTGGGCATTGGATTGCAGCAAAATGCCACTGGAAAGATAGTGGGGAACAAGAAAATTGCCGAGGAACTGAATAATTAGTTTGGATCAGTTTCATGGTGGAAGACACAATAATATCTCAAACATTCCGGAGAGTGAGGGGCTAGAGATGAGTATGGTGGCCACCTCCATGGAGAACATGCTAGGAAAAAGCAGAATGGCCTAAAGTTGTTTAAGTTACATTAACCAGAGGGATTAAATTCCTGTGTTATAAGGGAGATAGCTGAAGAGTTAGAGGAGGCGATGGTGGTGACTTTTCAGGAATCGCTTGAGAAAGGAACGATCCCAGAGCATTGGAAAGTCACTAATGTGACATCCGCTTTTGGCCAGGAAGTAAGGAAAAAAATACTTTTAAAACCGCAATGAATAGTTTAACCTCTCTCGTGGGTAAGATCCTGGAATCCATTGTGAAGGATGAGATTTCTAAATACTTGGAAGTGTTTGGTAAAATAGGGCAAATTCAGCATGGTTCCATTAAGGGAAGGTCATGCCTGACAAATTTGTTGGAGATCTTTGAAGAAGAAATGAACCGGCTCAATCAAGTACAGCCAATGGATGCTATCCACCTGGACGCCAAGAAGGCCTTTGACAAGGTGTCACACAGGAGATGACTGAGTATGATACGGTTCCGTGGTGTTAGAAGCAAGGTAGAGGCATGAATAGGAACTTGCCTGTCTGACAGAAAGCAGAGAGTGAGGATAAAGTGGTCCTTCTCAGAATGGCAGCTGGTGACAAGAGGTGCTCCACAAGGCTCAGTGTTGGAATCGTAACTTTTTACTTGTTACGTTAACAATATAGATGATCGAACTGAGGGAACTCTGGCTAAGTTTGCAGACGATACAAAGATGGGCAGATGGACTGGTCGTAGAGAGAGGCTGAAGGAGGAATTGGCCAGGTAAAAGTGTTGGCAGATGGATTCCAAAGTCACAAAGTGTGAGGTCATGCACTTTGTCATGAAGAATCGAGGAATGGTCTATTTTCTAAATGTGGAGGAAGGTCAGAAATCTGAAGTGCAAAGGGACTTGGGAGTTCTAGTGCAGGGTTCTCTTAAGGTAAGCTTGTGGGTTGAGGCAGTAGTTAAGAAGCAATTGCATTTATTATTGATGGCATTTATTACGGGAGGAATTGAATATAAGAACAGGTTGTATACAGTTTTGGTCAGACTACATTTGGAGTGTTGAGTGCACTGTTGAGCACATATCTCAGGAAAGGTTAACTGCCCCTGGAGTGTGTTCAGAAGATTTTCACGGCCATAGTCATAGGAGTGAAAAGTTTGTTGTATGGCGAATGTTTGAGTCTTTGGGACTATACTTGATAAAGTTTAGAAGGAAGAGAGGAAATCTAATTGAAACATACAGAATACTGAATTACCTGAACAGAGTGGATGTGAATAAGACGTTTCCATTGGTAGGAGAGACGAGGACCCAAGGACACAGCCTAAGCTTAAAGGGAACATCTTTTAAAACGTTGCTAATGAGAAACTTCTTTAACCAGGAAATGGTGAATCTTTGAAATTTATTTGCAGAGAAGGCTGTGGGGCCAGGTTATTGAGTAAATTTGAGACTGGGATAGCTTTTCAGACTATCCAGGGGATCAAGGTTTACGGGAAGAAGGTTGGAGAATGGGTTTGAGAAACTTATCAGCGATGACCAAATGGCGGAGCAGACTCGATGGTCTAACTGGCAAAGTTTCGTCACCTATGTCTTATAGTATTATGGGTTAAACTTTAAGGAGTCTTTTCACATCTCTGAGAATATGGATTCGTGTTGTTCATGAAGATCAGAAGCTGGTGGAAGTAGACAATAGGCAATAGACAATAGACAATAGGTTCACGAGCAGGCCATTCTGCACTTCGGCCTGCACAACCATTCAATATGATCATGGCTGATCATCCTTAATCAGTATCCTGTTCCTGCCTTGTCTCCATAACCCTTGATTCCACAATCATTGAGAGCTCTATCCAACTCTTTCTTAAATGAATCAAGAGACTGGACTTCCACTGCCCTCTCGGGCAGAGCATTCCACACAGCCACTACTCTCTGGGTGAAGAAGTTTCTCCTCATCTCTGTCCTAAATGGCCTACCCCATATTTTAAACCTGTGTCCTCTGGTTCGGCACTCACCCATCAGTGGAAACATGTTTCCTGCCGCCAGAGTGTCCAATCATTTAATAATCTTATATGTCTCAATCAGATCCCCTCTCAGCCTTCTAAACTCAAGGGCATACAAGCCCAGTCGCTCCAGTCTTTCAGTGTAAGGTAATCCCGTCATTCCAGAATTGACCTCGTGAACCTACACTGCACTCCCTCAATATCTAGAATATCTTTCCTCAAATTTGGAGACCAAAACTACACACGGTACTCCAGGTGTGGTCTCACCAGGACCAAAAATAGTCGACTGTTTTTGAATGAAGGTATTTTGGCTGCTGTCAGGATGGGGGATAATATGACATTCAGTGCAGGATCACACAATAACTGCACTGTATTAATGTGGGAAGAGTATATTCAAAACCTGGACCTCTCTGTCTCTGTCAATTGCCGTGGGGAGTGGGGGGTTGGGGTGGGTAGGCGTAACGTCCTCAGAGGCAATTAAACTATCCAGAAACATGCATCCTGAATGAATCAACAGTCACGGAATTTATCACCTTCTCATTGTCTGTTTACAATATAAGGAGTGATTTCCATCCCACTCAAGGTTCAATGCAATCACCTCTTATGATCTCACAGCACTACAGATCAACCTTTACTCATTCCTCATGGTGCCATCATCCCAGGGATTTATCCGATGGGACTCCTGTTCATTCTCTCTGTTGTAAGGAGATGACTCCTTATAAAGGAGATAAAATCTGTCCACAATACCCCAAACACTGCCTCAACAATGCTCTCACAGTTGATCACAATAATTCGTTTCCCTCACTTAGCTGGCTCCATTTCCTTCATGTGACACAGGACACCATTCATTTACAATGCACAGCCACTGACGTGGAATTTAAAACATCGTTACATCTGTAGGTCAGCATCAATAAAGCTAGCACCAGAGGTGCCTATCGAGATGGAAAACACTCTCGGAGACAGACTCAGTCACAAAGAATACGTCTAAAAAGAATAAATGGCCACCTACCTGAATGTAATTCAGCTGCAGGAATATGGGATACAGGCAGAGGAAGTGGGTGATCTTTCCTTTTCATCTGCCCTCATGGGATGTATGCAGCTCTGGTCAGACCAGAATGTTATGCTGAACTTGAACTGAGTGGCTGGTTAGCTGTTCCACAGGACAGTAAAGATTAAAACGCAGTGCTGTGGGTTTGCAGTCACTCAGATCTGACCAGAGAAGAATGACCCATTGCCTTCTCTAATGGGCATGAGGCAAGCCGATATTCACAGATTATTATTTTGTGGCTCTAGATTATGAGCCAATGAAGTAACCACCAGACACTGTCTTCCCATCTTTCTAATTCTGTGCAGAGAACAATGTAAACGTCTCATGTGCAATTATTTTGTAATGGACACGTGGTAAGATTAGAATTGAAACAGCTGTTTGCGGAGATTAACAAAGGCACAAACGATAGTTTATTTAGGAATTGTACTGAGGCTGAGGAGGAGACTGGGATGTCATGTTGGTGGTACTGGACAGAAATGGTGAGTGGGGAGGATATGGAAATGTAAACTTTTGCAGGAGAAAACGAATCAAGGAGAACAGTTTGTTTCATCCTCACATATTGGTGCATAATTTTTAAATAATCATTTGCTAGTTATAATGTGTAAGGAATGGAATCTTTTATTGGAACTGAAAACATTGACTTGCACCTTTCCAAAATTTACATATCATGACCATCAGTTCATTTCAGACCGTTTCACTAGACAGATAGAGTGACTTACCAGGAACACCAACTATAGCAAGGATAGGATAGTAACCAGCTTGAATAAACATGAGTACATCTTCAATCCGCGATGCTAATGATATCCAAGGCCGGGAAAGCCAGAAAAGGCCCAAGAATAAACTCCTGTCCATTGCTTGAAATTTTCGTTTGAATGTTCTCAAATCCTGATCCATTGTTGGAACACTCCAGTGTACTGTTCCCAGATTCTGATTTCGCCTCCCTCTCTCCTTGAAGCTGCTGATCCCTGTTACTGGTGTGGATGATGCTCCCGCTCATACTATGGGATTACACATTGACCACATTCCTTTATTGATAGAAGACAGAAACTCTCTGGGGACCCATAGGATCCATGGAGACTCGCATAATCACAATCGGAGAACAAACAACTCCAGCTAACCCCTCTCAATGTGATACGGTTTTACTAAAATTCAAAATATCTTTGAAAACTTCTGCATTCTGGATGTGAGATGTGAGTGTGACTGAAGGAAGGAATGTTGGACATGGCATATTATTTGTGTGTAATCATTCAGTCTGCCTTGGATATAAAGGTAATGCCAGAGGTTTAACTGAATATAAACAGGCTTCTCTGCTCATAACTGGAGAAATAAATCCGATAATTACTGATCAGTCATTGCAAAATCAGTAAAACATGGAGAGAACATCTTCCGTCCGTGATCTGATGGCAACATGTGCCTGAGACAATGTGGGTTTATAACAATCAAACGGCATGCATATGTTAACAGAGAATTGTACGTGGCAAGTACAATTCGGATTGTTATTCCATAATCAGAGAGGGCAAGTGTTGGTGGTTGATGCTATCAATGTTAAGGAACTGTGATGAAGTGTCATTTACTGACTTCAATTACATTGTGATTATGACATTGGGGAAAAGACAGAAGATGGAGAGGACTGGGGGACATGGCTGTTCAAACTGGGAAGAGGTACATTGCTGTTCCCTAGTTATCAGTATTGGAACGTTACACTTTATAACTCATTTGAAGAACAGATTCAAGGATAAATCTATAATGAGAAATTAGCAGAGACAATATTAATGAAATGTATTCATGCAATACAAAATTCAGGGACAAAATGATTTTCTATACAGACCAAAATATGCAAAGTATAACGAGATAAGTTTGTTAAAATGCAATCCTGATATTGAGTTATATAAATTGAAATGTGGATGTGAAAACTGGGAAAGTTGTGTGCCAACTTTATCAATCATTACTTGATCCACAGCGGAGATGCTGATTTCCTTTCTGTTAGTGATCCCCTCACTGAGATTCTCTGGCCCAGTCTCTCACACAGTATCTGGAGGTGGGGTGGGAGTGTTGGGTGGGGTTATCATTTCCTGCTGCTCATGGCATAGCTTATTTTTTTAAAAAATCCACCTTCGCCATATAACTAATCACGGTCTTTTGGGTTCTGTTTAGCTGTCAGTAACATAGTTCTGTGATATTATTGGAAAGAAATGATCTGGGATGACAGCCAGTATCGGCAGAGTGGTCATAGGGTATGGCACCCAGACAAATGGCTTGCAGTTCAGAGGAATTTCTAAATAAAACTTCCAACTTCTGTTTGTCCGTATTTATCTACCCTCATGCTGCCTTTTGATCTATCTGACTTCACTCTCATCTAACACCTCTTCCTCTCCCACTCAGTCAGTCGCTCCCCTTACTATCCTCTCTCAGTTTATCTCCATTCACTTTCTTTTTCCCTGTTTATTTCTCTCTCACGACATCTATCTCCACACGCTCTCTGTATCTCTAGTTGTGCAGTTGAACAGCTTGTGACCCCACAATCGGTTGACTGACCTCCATCAGTGTTATAATAATTCGGCGGTTGTCTGATCCACAATAAATACTTTAGGTGCCTGGTTAGATAAGCTGGTGTGGTGACAGGTACAGTGCACAATGACCCATTATCTCTTTCTGTTTTTCTCTGATGTACATCTGCCTTGAAATGTCTGTGCAAACAAAAAAGACTGAATGAAATTCGAGTAGTCCAGAAGACGCTCATGACGGTGCATTTCAATTAGGATTTAATGAACGATGAGATTCCAGAAAAACCTAGGCAATGAAAGAAAAAAAGGGCAACACAAGAAATAGCACATGAGTACAACATGGGGCACCACGTGGGCCTCATGGTATTATCGCTAGATTATCAAACGAGAAAATCAGCTCTTGTTCTGTGGACCCAGGTTCGAATCCCGCCAATGCAAAAGGTGGAAATTCAACTCAATGATTTTAAAAAGCTGGTATTAAGAATCTACTGATGAGAATGAAATCTTCGCCGATTGTCAGAAAAGAAACACTGTTTGGCTCACTAATATCCTCCAATGAAGTAATCTTGCATCCTCACCTCAGACCCAAAGCAATGTGATGACTCTCAGTCGCCCTCTGAAATGGACTAGTGTGTCATTCAGTTATACCAATCGCTACAAAATCTCAAAGAAATGAAACCAGGTGGACCAACAGTTATCGATCTGACCACCGAAAAGCCAGTTGGAAACATCACTGTCGAACTTGCAAAGTCTTCCTTACTAACATCTGAGGGCTAGTGCCAATATTGGGACAACTGCCTTACAGACTAGTCATGCAACAGCCTGACATAGTCATGCTCATGAAATTATTACTGACAGAAATATCCCAGAAACCACCATCACCATGACTGGATATGTTCTGGCCCAAGGTCAGGACCAATCCAGCAGAGGGGGCAGCTCAGTGCGATACATTCTCGAGGTAGTTGCTCTGTGAGGCCCCAAAATTAACTCCAGACCCAATGAAGTCCCATGGCTTTAGATTAAACGTGTGCAAAGCAGCCTTCCTGATTACCATGTAACGTCAATCCTCAGCTGAATCAGTACTCCTCCATGTTGAACAACACTTGGAGAAAGAACTGACCGTGAAAAGGGCACAGAGTTTATCCTGGCTGAGGAATTTCAAAGTCAACCACCAAGATTGGTTTGGCTGATCGGGTCCTAAAGGGTATAGCTACTAGATTGGGTCTGCAGAAGGTAGTGAGGGAATGAACTAGAGGGGAAAAAAAACACACCTGACCTCATCCATAAGACGCTGTGGTCCATTAATAGCAGAAGAACAATACTCCAGCACAATCTGTAATCTAATGGCGCAGCATATAAACCACTCAATTATTATCATCAAACCAGAGGATTAACCCGAGGGCAATAGAGAGTGAAACAATGGGAAAAAGACTGCTCAAGTATGTTCTGTATATAAAACTCAAGACAAATTCAACCCAGCCTAATACCGCCTCATCAGTCTACTTTCCATCATCAATAAAGTAATGGAAGGGCTCATCAACAGAGCTATCAAGCAGCACCTGCTCAGCAATAACCTGCTCAATGACGCCCAGTTTTGGTTCCAACAGGTCCACTCAGGTCCTGACATCACCACAGACTTTGTTCAAACATAGAAAAAAATCTGAATTCCAGCCCTTGAAAGTCAAGGCAGCATTCTTTCAAACGTGGCATCAAGGAACCCAAGCAAAAAGGATATTGCGAGCAAGTACTTCATTCTTGGAGTCATACCTGACAGATAGGAAACGGTTATTGTTGTTGGAGGACAGTCATCACACTTCTAGAATATCTCTGCTGTAGTCACTCGGGATAATGTGGACGTAGGTTTGCTCCATAAGCTGGAATGGTCATTTTCAGGTGTTTCTTCACCATACTAGGTAACATCTTCAGTTGCCCTCCGAATGAAACCTAGGTCCAAACATCTTCTGTTCCTTTATCAATGGCCTTCTCTCCATCATAAGGTCAGAATGGGGATATTCGACGATGACTGCACAATGTTCAGCACCATTCGCAAATGCTCAGGTATGGAAGGCAGTCCATGCCAAAATGCAACAACATCTGGACAATCTCCAGACTTGGGTTGATAAGTGGCAAGTAACATTCACTAATCACACAAATCCCACCACAATGACCATTCACCAGTTAAGAAACCATATAAAAACTTGTATTCAGCAGCATGATTTGTCGCTAAAGGTGTTCTCAAAGGGACAACATATAAACACCTCCTTGAAAAAATTTAATTAAATTGATTCAGCATGACCACCCTCTCATAACTTCATGCGTATGACCCCTGATCAAACATTGCCTCTCTCAATGAATATCAATTGTCTCCTTCCTGTTTTCCCCAATAGATTCCCTGACACTGATCAGATACTCACTGATCTATAGTTCCCTGGTCTACCATCACCAAACCTTCCTGTAAAGGGTGCTCTCTATTACTCTGTCAACTCCCCTGTTACTAGATTCTACTTAAACATTTGAGTCAGGGCATTTCCTTCCTTGTCTCCCACTGCAGCTGTGATAAAACTCTTCCAGACCTGGGGACTTGTCCAATTTTATACCAGCCAAAGCCATCATTTCCTCTTCGCATCTTATATCTCTGCTCAAGAGCTTCCCAGCCAGTCTTCTTGAAATATGTACCTGCCTCCTTCTTCTCCCAAGTAAAACGGATGTAAGGCTCTCATGTCACAATCATAATCTTCTCCAGATTCACGTTCAGGTTGTTTCCTTGGATCAAAATGGATTTCCCTCCCTCGTAGCATTGTGGATCAACGCACACTGCAACTTTGGACTGCAGTGGTACAAGAAGGCAGCTCAGCACCACCTTCTCAAGAGGGAAACTAGGTATGGACAAGAGATGGTGGGCCCATCCAGCGATTCCTATAACCAAAAAATAAGTTTAAGAAGTTCCACGTTGAACACCTCGATGTGACAGGTTTTCTGATTGAACATGAACAGGAAAGCAGTGTTTCTGATACTGAACATTTTATCGACCATTCTGTTATGAGAAAGGTGTCCAGTGTTCCATGACATATTGTTGCTGAGTGCTGTGATAAATTGCACCTGTTTTGTTAAATGCAACAATATTAGTTTAACAGGGTCGATCCTCCAAAAATACCAGACTGAAAATGACAATCATCGTCGAGACAATGTACTCCCGCCAGATGAGACTCACAGATAGCAGCTCATATTCAACATATTACTGCACCCTACTGACTGGCACTGAATTCTCCCACTGTCCATATTACAGGGGTTACCATTGACCAGAAGGTAAAGTCAAATCACGTACAGATACAAGGGTTACAGGAGCAGGTCTGAGATTTACAATTCTGCACTGAATAATAGACTGTATGACAATACAGGCATGTGTTAGAGCAATACAGTTTAGGCCATTCACCCTATCTCTTCACTCTGAAACTATGCCATTTTGTCATAGTCTCTAAGACGAGTGGAAAATATCTTCTATACTCTAACTGTATCAATCTTTGCAGTAATCGGTCAGTTTCAATCAGATTCGCCCCCTCCCCCATTCTTCTAATTCCATTGAGTACAGACATAGAGCCCTCAACTGCCGCTCATATGACAAGCCATCATTCAGGATAGATCATGTCCAACACCCATAGATCCTTCCCCAGAACAGCTCACAATAATCCAAATGCGTCTGACCATAGCCCATTACATTATCAGCATTATGTCTCCGCTCTTGTATTCTCACTCTCTTGAAATGAATGTTAGCATTGAATTTGCTTTCCTAACTGCCATCTGCACCTGCTCATTAACCGTAAGAGATGACGAGGACTCCAAACTCCTTTTGTGCTTCAGATTTCATGAAGCCTTTAGAACATAGTCTGCCTGCATTCCCTGCTGACCATCAATCACTATTGATGTTTTCCCCATTGTTGTTTTTTTCAGCCATGTGTTTTCCCGTGTCCTAAACTGTCCAAGTCTTTCTGCAGCCTCATCACTTCCTCAATATCACCTGCCCATCCAATCATCAATGTATAATCTGCAAACCTAGTAAAACTGCCGTCAGGTCAGATGGTTCACGTAAATGGCACTTCCTGACTACCTAAGGACTGTCCACATTGAAAGGACAACAGCAAGATGCTTGACTCCATTTCGCTTAAGCAGTGGCTTGACTGAATTACACCTGCAAAGTCTTCACTCCTTGCACAACTACACTACACACTGCCACCATTTTATTGTGAATTTGCCCCATGATGTTGACACAGAACTTGATGGTGCACGATCCCAGTCTATTAATGGCAATCTGTCTCAATGCTGACTGTGTGGTGCTCACACCGACCAATGTCATTGTGTGTTGAAGACTACAGAGGGAGGTGGGGGGAGGGGATGTCATATCATAAATGACTGTGTGACTGTCACTGAGGGCTGACACCGGCCGCGAAAACCCCAGATGTACCTGAGTCTGTTTTCAACGCTGCAGGCAAGGTCAATTTTCAGTGAATCAAATCAAATCAAATCAAAGAAAGTGAGGGCCTGGACTGGTTTCCTGGCTGAGCACTCAGATCCTGTTTGTACACCTACAGAGGTATTCACATACAACGTCAGTCTCTCCTCTGAAGCCAAAGTCCCAATCTGATTCAAGAAGGCCAACATCATCCTCTTAAGTGAGAAAGCACATGAACGTGCCCTTAGAGACGACCACCCAGTGGCTCCGACCTCAATCATCATGAAGTGCTTTGAGAAGCTGGTTATGGCCTACACCAA